>NC_088418.1:3421349-3431349 GCF_034236695.1 Oncorhynchus nerka | reverse complement strand
CCTCCAGCCTATAGTCTACAGCCTATAGTCTATAGTACAGGCTCCAGCCTATAGTCTATAGTGTTACAGGCCTCCAGCCTACTATCTATAGTACACTACCAGCCTATAGTGTTACAGGCCTAGTATAGTCTATAGTGTTACAGGCCTCCAGCCTATAGTGTTACAGCCTAGCCTATAGTCTATAGTGTTACAGGCCTCCCTAGTACATAGTCTACAGTGTTACAGGCCTATAGTCTATAGTGTTACAGCCTCAGCCTATAGTCTATAGTGTTACAGGCCTCCAGCCTAGTCTACACTACTAGTCTATAGTGTTACAGGCTATATAGTCTATAGTGTTACAGTCCAGCCCAGCCTATAGTATAGTCTATAGTGTTACAGGCCTCCAGCCTATATAGTGTTACAGGCCTCCAGCCCAGCCTATAGTCTACAGTGTTACAGGCCTCCAGCCCAGCCTATAGTGTTACAGGTCTATAGTGTTACAGCCTATAGTCTATAGTGTTACAGGCCTCCAGCCTATAGTCTATAGTGTTACAGGCCTCCAGCCTATAGTCTATAGTGTTACCCTATAGCCTCCAGCCCAGCCTATAGTCTATAGTGTTACAACCTCAGCCCAGTATAGTCTACAGTGTTACAGGCCTCCAGCCTATAGTCTATAGTGTTACAGGCCTCCAGCCTATAGTCTATAGTGTTACAGGCCAGCCCACACTATAGTCTATAGTACAGGCTCCAGCCCAGCCTATAGTCTATAGTGTTACAGGCCTCCAGCCTATAGTCTATAGTGTTACAGGCCTCCAGCCTATAGTCTATAGTGTTACAGGCCTCCAGCCTATAGTCTATAGTGTTACAGGCCTCCAGTACAGGCCTAGCCCTAGTCTAGTACAGGCTCCAGCCCAGCCTATAGTCTACAGTACAGGCCTCCAGCTAGTCTATAGTGTTACAGGCCTATAGTCTATAGTGTTACAGGCCTCCAGCCTATAGTCTATAGTGTTACAGGCCTCCCCTAGTAGTGTTACAGGCCTCCAGCCCTAGCCTAGTCTATAGTGTTACAGGCCTCCCCCAGCCTATATAGTGTTACAGGCCTTCAGCCTATAGTCTACAGTACAGGTCCAGCCCAGCTATACTACCCTATAGTCTATACAGGCCTCCACCCACCAGTCTATAGTCTATAGTGTTACAGGCCTCCAGCCTATAGTCCAGCCTATAGTGTTAGGCCTCCAGCCTATAGTCTATAGTGTTACAGGCCTCCACTACCTATAGTCTAGCCTAGTACAGGCCTCAGCCACTACCCTCCAGCCTATAGTCTATAGTGTTACAGGCCTACCAGTCTATAGTACAGGCCTACACTCCAGCCCATAGTCTACAGTGTTACAGGCCTACCCTATAGTACAGTGTTACAGGCCTCCAGCCTAGTCTATGGTCCAGCCTATAGTCTCCACTCACCAGCCTATAGTCTATAGTGTTACAGGCCTCCAGCCCAGCCTATAGTCTATAGTGTTACAGGCCTCCAGCCAGCCTTATAGTCATAGTCTATAGTGTTACAGGCATAGTCAGTCTATAGTCTATAGTGTTACAGGCCTCCAGCCCAGCCTATAGTCTATAGTGTTACAGGCCTCCAGTCCCATAGTCTATAGTGTTACAGGCCTCCAGTCTATAGTCTATAGTGTTACAGGCCTCCAGTCTATAGTCTATAGTGTTACAGGCCTCCAGCCTATAGTCTATAGTGTTGCAAGCCTCCAGAGCCTATAGTCTATAGGCCTCCAGCCTATAGTCTATAGTGTTACAGGCCTCCAGTTATAGTGTTAAATCCTATAGTCTATAGTGTTACAGGCCTCCAGCCACCAGGCCTCCAGCCTATAGTGTTACAGCCTCCAGCCTATAGTCTATAGTGTTACCCTCCAGCCTATAGTCTACAGGCCCAGCCTATAGTCTATACAGAGTGTGTATATACAGGCCTCCAGCCCATAGAATGTGACAGGCCTCCAGAGGGTTTTACATACTGTCGTGAAGCCTATAGTCTATATGTTACAGGCCTCCAGCCAACTGTTACAGGCCTCCAGCCCAGGCCTCAGCCTACTATAGTGTTACAGGCCTCCATGGTGGTTACACCTCACAGTACTGCTGGACAACCTCATCAGCCTGGGTCAGGCCTCCAGGATACCTGTGTTACCCTCCAGGACACCTACACCACCCGATGTTGCACAGGAAGGCACAGAAAGATCATCAGGGGAGGACATTTACACCTGGTACCCTCCAAACACTTTGCCTTGTTCAGTGAGAAGAACAATCATGTGAAAAGCCAGAAGGTTAGAGGATCAGTCCAGACAGGTGCCTCAAAGAGATGGCCTCAGACTGAGAGACTGAAGACCAATCTCAAGGCCATCAGAGTTAATAGTTTTTAGCCAGATTTATTTGGAAGTTGGATATCAACAGAGATGAAGACCCATTACTCCAGCCACTAGAGAATATCATGAGAGATTGACCAACTGCAAGCCTCAGAGAGATGATAGGTAGAGCTAGCCACTTGTAACAAGGAACCCTGCTGTGTGTAAACACTATCTGACCATTATGTTTACTACTCCTCCTCCACATCAGTCAATACAGAAGTACTGGGATGTATCATCAGAGCCTGACACTGGTACTAGCTCTCACTAGCTCACTTATAGTACACTACACTGCCCTATAGTACAGTACACTACCCTATAGTCTACACTACCGTGATTAGCCTCATATGTATATACTGTACCCTATAGTACATCACTACTGTATGTGTACACTATCACTACCACATTTAACTGCCTATAGCCACTTTGTTTACTTATGTCTACACTACTCAGTACTCATACACTGTATAGTACTGTACAGTATACCCTATTGTACACTACCCTACACTATAGTACACTACTATAGTACCATATAGTACACTACACTATAGTACATTACACTACCATATACAGTACAGTATACATCATACACTACCCTATAGTACAGTACACCCACTATTGATTTACACTTTAGTACACTATAGTACACTACACTTATAGTACAGTATAGTACACTACTATAGTATTACACTACCCTATAGTACAGTACTACATAGTACTACACTGTACAGTATAGTACACTACACTACCCTATAGTACAGTACACTATAGTACACTACCTATAGTACAGTACACTATAGTACACTACCATACACTACACTACCCTATAGTACAGTACAGTATAGTACAGTATAGTACACTACACTAGTACACTACACTACCCTATAGTACAGTACACTACACCCTATAGTACACTACACCTACCCTATAGTACAGTACACTACCTATAGTACACTACACTACCTATAGTACACTACACTACCCTATAGTACACTATAGTACACTACACTACCCTATAGTACAGTACACTACACTGCCCTATAGTACACTACACTATAGTACACTACCCTATAGTACACTATAGTACACTACACTATAGTACAGTACACTACCCTATAGTACACTACACTACCCTATAGTACAGTACACTACACTACCCTATAGTACAGTACACTACCCTATAGTATAGTACAGTATAGTACTACACTACCCTATAGTACAGTACACTACCCTATAGTACAGTACACTATAGTACACTACACTACCCTATAGTACAGTACACTACCCTATAGTACACTATAGTATAGTACACTACACTACCCTATAGTACAGCGCCTACACTATAGTACACTACCCTACCCTATAGTACAGTGTACACTACCCTATAGTACACTACCCTACCCTATAGTGAGTACACGCATCACCCCTATAGCCCTCCAGGACACTACACCTATAGTACAGGACATCACCACCGAACCACTGCCTATAGTATCACAGACACTATCAGTACAGGTACACTGGGACTAGTGAAAAACACTACTATCTATAGTACAGACTGTTAAACACCACCATATAGTACTGTACACACACTGTAGTGACACTACCCTACCCTATAGTACAAATGATGTAAATATATCCTATAGTACACTACATATAATGTTACACTACATTATTCATCTATAGTACACTACACTATATCATCGATAGTACACTACCACTTTAACTACCCTTTAGTATACTACCTCTATGTATATACTGTACTCGACTCTACCCTATAGCTGCCCTGTACCATCACTCACTCTATATCCTTATGTACATATTCTTTATCCCTTACACTATATACACAGTAGTTTTGGAATATAGATTACTTGTTGGTATCACTGCATTGTCGGAACTAGTACACTACACGCTACACTATTAACATCTGCTAACCATGTGTATGTACAAATACAATTTGATAGTACACTACACTATAGTACAGTACACTACCCTAGTATAGTACCCTATAGTACACACTACCCTATAGTACACTACACTACCCTATAGTACACTACACTACCCTATAGTACAGTACCCTACACTACACTACCCTATAGTACACTACACTACCCTATAGTACACTACACTACCCTATAGTACAGTACACTATAGTACACTACACTACCCTATAGTACAGTACACTATAGTACACTACACTACCCTATAGTACAGTACACTACCCTATAGTACACTACACTACCCTATAGTACAGTACACTACCCTATAGTACACTACACTACCCTATAGTACAGTACAGTACACTACACTATAGTACACTACACCTACCCTATAGTACACTACACTACCCTATAGTACAGTACAGTACACTACACTACCCTATAGTACAGTACACTACCCTATAGTACACTACACTATAGTACACTACACTACCCTATAGTACAGTACACTATAGTACACTACCATACCCTATAGTACAGTACACTACCCTATAGTACAGTACACTACCCTATAGTACAGTACACTACCCTATAGTACACTACACTATAGTACACTACACTACCCTATAGTACACTACACTATAGTACACTACCCTACCCTATAGTACAGTACACTACCCTATAGTACACTACACTACCCTATAGTACACTACCCTATAGTACACTACACTACCCTATAGTACACTACCCTATAGTACAGTACAGTACACTACCCTATAGTACACTACACTACCCTATAGTACACTACACTACCCTATAGTACACTACACTACCCTATAGTACACTACCCTATAGTACAGTACAGTACACTATCCTATAGTACACTACACCCCTATAGTACACTACACTACCCTATAGTATACACTACAGTACAGTACACTACCTACCCTATAGTACAGTACAGTATATAGTACACTACCTACACTATAGTACCCTATAGTACAGTACAGTACACTATACCCTATAGTACCCACTATAGTACAGTACAGTATAGTACACTACACTACCCTATAGTACAGTACACTAGTACACTACACTACCCTATAGTAAGTACACTACCCTATAGTACACTACACTACCCTATAGTACACTACACTACCCTATAGTACAGTACACTACACTACCCTATAGTACACTACACTACACTACCCTATAGTACACTACACTACCCTATAGTACACTACACTACCCTATATTACAGTACAGTACACTATAGTATAGTACACTACACTACCCTATAGTACACTACACTACCCTATAGTACAGTACAGTATAGTACACTACACTACCCTATAGTACAGTACACTACCCTATAGTACACTACACTACACTATACTACCCTATAGTACAGTACACCCTATAGTACAGTACAGTACACTACCCTATAGTACAGTACAGTACACTACACTACCCTATAGTACAGTACACTATACCTATAGTACAGTACACTACACTACCCTATAGTACAGACAGTACACTATAGTACACTACACTACCCTATAGTATAGTACACTACACTACCCTATAGTACAGTACACTACCCTATAGTATAGTACCCTATAGTACAGTACACTACCCTATAGTACACTACACTACCCTATAGTACAGTACACTACCCTATAGTACAGTACACTATAGTACACTACACTACCCTATAGTACAGTACACTACCCTATAGTACACTACCTACCCTATAGTACACTACAGTACACTATACTACCCTATAGTACAGTACACTATAGTACACTACACTACCCTATAGTACAGTACACTACCCTATAGTACACTACACTACCCTATAGTATAGTACACTACCCTATAGTACACTACACTACCCTATAGTACAGTACACTACCTAGTACACTACACTACCCTATAGTACAGTACACTACCCTATAGTACAGTACCTATAGTACACTACACTACCCTATAGTACAGTACACTACCCTATAGTACTACCTACACTACCTATAGTACAGTACAGTACACTACACTACCCTATAGTACAGTACACTACCCTATAGTACAGTACACTACCCTATAGTACACTACCCTATAGTACACTACACTACCCTATAGTACACTACCCTACCCTATAGTACACTACACTCACTATAGTACACTACCCTATAGTACACTACCTATAGTACAGTACAGTACACTACCCTATAGTACTACCTATAGTACAGTACAGTCACTACCCTATAGTACACTACACTACCCTATAGTACACTACACTACCCTATAGTACAGTACAGTCACTACCCTATAGTACACTACACTACCCTATAGTACACTACACTACCCTATAGTACACTATACTACCCTATAGTACACTACACTACCCTATAGTACACTACACTATAGTACACTACACTACCCTATAGTACACTACACTACCCTATAGTACACTATACTACCCTATTGTACACTATATTACCCTATAGTACACTACCCTATAGTACACTACACTACCCTATAGTACACTACACTACCCTATAGTACACTACACTACCCTATAGTACACTACACTACCCTATAGTACAGTACACTATAGTACAGTACACTATAGTACAGTACACTACCCTATAGTACAGTACAGTACACTACCCTATAGTACACTACACTATAGTACACTACACTACCCTATAGTACACTACCCTACACTATAGTACAGTACACTACCCTATAGTACACTACACTACCCTATAGTACACTACACTACCCTATAGTACAGTACACTACCCTATAGTACACTACACTACCTATAGTACACTACACTACCCTATAGTACACTACACTACCCTATAGTACACTATACACTATAGTACAGTACACTATAGTACACTACACTACCCTATAGTACACTACACTACCCTATAGTACACTACACTACCCTATAGTACACTACACTACCCTATACACTACACTACCCTATAGTACAGTACACTACCCTATAGTACAGTACAGTACACTACCCTATAGTACACTACACTACACTACCCTATAGTACAGTACACTACCCTATAGTACACTACCCTACCCTATAGTACAGTACACTACCCTATAGTACACTACACTACCCTATAGTACAGTATAGTACACTACACTACCCTATAGTACACTACACTACCCTATAGTACACTACACTATAGTACAGTACACTACCCTATAGTACAGTACAGTACACTACCCTATAGTACACTACACTACACTACCCTATAGTACAGTACACTACCCTATAGTACACTACCCTACCCTATAGTACAGTACACTACACTACCTATAGTACAGTATAGTACACTACACTACCCTATAGTACACTACACTACAGGTACACCACAGTACACCCACAGTGGTCTGGTCAACAGTGGTGTGGTCAACAGTGGTGTGGTCAACAGTGGTGTGGTCAACAGTGGTGTGGTCAACAGTGGTCAGCTCCCATGGTGGTCAGCTCCCAGTGGTCAGCTCCCAGTGGTCAGCTCCCAGTGGTCAGCTCCCATTGGTCAGATCCCAGTGGTCAGCTCCCAGTGGTCAGATCCCAGTGGTCAGCTCCCATTGGTCAGCTCCCAGTGGTCAGCTCCCAGTGGTCAGCTCCCATTGGTCAGCTCCCATTGGTCAGCTCCCAGTGGTCAGCTCCCAGTGGTCAGCTCCCAGTGGTCAGCTCCCAGTGGTCAGATCCCAGTGGTCAGCTCCCAGTGGTCAGCTCCCATTGGTCAGATCCCAGTGGTCAGCTCCCAGTGGTCAGCTCCCATTGGTCAGCTCCCAGTGGTCAGCTACCATTGGTCAGATCCCAGTGGTCAGCTCCCAGTGGTCAGCTCCCATTGGTCAGATCCCAGTGGTCAGATCCCAGTGGTCAGCTCCCAGTGGTCAGCTCCCAGTGGTCAGCTCCCATTGGTCAGCTCCCAGTGGTCAGCTCCCATTGGTCAGATCCCAGTGGTCAGCTCCCATTGGTCAGATCCCAGTGGTCAGCTCCCAGTGGTCAGATCCCAGTGGTCAGATCCCAGTGGTCAGCTCCCAGTGGTCAGCTCCCATTGGTCAGATCCCAGTGGTCAGATCCCAGTGGTCAGCTCCCAGTGGTCAGCTCCCAGTGGTCAGCTCCCAGTGGTCAGTGGTCAGATCCCAGTGGTCAGCTCCCAGTGGTCAGATCCCAGTGGTCAGATCCCAGTGGTCAGATCCCATTGGTCAGATCCCAGTGGTCAGCTCCCAGTGGTCAGCTCCCAGTGGTCAGCTCCCAGTGGTCAGATCCCAGTGGTCAGATCCCAGTGGTCAGCTCCCAGTGGTCAGATCCCAGTGGTCAGATCCCAGTGGTCAGATCCCAGTGGTCAGATCCCAGTGGTCAGATCCCAGTGGTCAGCTCCCAGTGGTCAGCTCCCAGTGGTCAGCTCCCAGTGGTCAGCTCCCATTGGTCAGATCCCAGTGGTCAGATCCCAGTGGTCAGCTCCCAGTGGTCAGCTCCCATTGGTCAGCTCCCAGTGGTCAGATCCCAGTGGTCAGATCCCAGTGGTCAGCTCCCATTGGTCAGATCCCAGTGGTCAGATCCCAGTGGTCAGCTCCCATTGGTCAGATCCCAGTGGTCAGCTCCCAGTGGTCAGCTCCCAGTGGTCAGCTCCCATTGGTCAGCTCCCATTGGTCAGATCCCAGTGGTCAGCTCCCATTGGTCAGATCCCAGTTTTTGCCATGTGTGATGAACACATTGTACATCTTGAATAGCCAATTGCAAATATATCATTTTTTCTTATCGTTTAAAACTGCCATTGTTTTATTCGTTTTTCTCTTAAAACAATAAGACAAATGCATGAAATTCCAGGTGAATTCCCAATGCAGATGGCCTAGATTGCACTTCCCACGGAGAGTAAAAACATAATCATTTCTGCTGCTGTTTCTACTGACCACATTGGTTTCATTTATAGGATGATGAGCGGAAACTCGTTTTGTGATAACTACACTGTTATATATTTGGGGAGTGAAAAAATATATACAGTAGATCCCAAAAGTGAGTACACCCCTCACATTTTTGTAAATATTTGAGAGTATCTTTTCAACACTGAAGAAATGACACTTTGCTACAATGTAAAGTAGTGAGTGTACAGCTTGTATAACAGTGTAAATTTGCTGTCCCCTCAAAATAACTCAACACACTGCCATTAATGTCTAAACCGCTGGCAACAAAAGTGAGTACACCCCTAAGTGAAAATGTCCAAATGTGATGTCAGAAGGTGTATCTGGGGAGAACCTATCAGGACAGTTACCTGGCATGCCTTAGCTGTGATGTCAGAAGAAAGGTTCTCCACACGACCAATCAGGACAGTTACCTGGCATGCCTTAGCTGTGATGTCAGAAGGTGTATCTGGGGAGAACCTATCAGGACAGTTACCTGGCATGCCTGAGCTGTGATGTCAGAAGGTGTATCTGGGGAGAACCTATCAGGACAGTTACCTGGCATGCCTTAGCTGTGATGTCAGAAGGTGGTCGTGTAGAGAACCTATCAGGACAGTTACCTGGCATGCCTTAGCTGTGATGTCAGAAGGTGGTCGTGTAGAGAGCCTATCAGGACAGTTACCTGGCATGCCTTAGCTGTGATGTCAGAAGGTGTATCTGGGGAGAACCTATCAGGACAGT
>NC_088418.1:3386349-3416349 GCF_034236695.1 Oncorhynchus nerka | reverse complement strand
AATACAACCCATATTTATGCTTATTCATTTTATCTTGTGTCCTTTAACTATTTGTACATTGTATATATATATATATATATATATATAATATGACATTTGTAATGTCTTTACTGTTTTGAAACTTCTGTATGTGTAATGTTTACTGTTAATTTTTGTTGTTTTTCACTTTATATATTCACTTTGTATGTTGTCTACATCACTTGCTTTGGCAATGTTAACACATGTTTCCCATGCCAATAAAGCCCTTGAATTGAATTTGACAGAGAGAGAGAGAGAGAGAGAGAGGGCGAGAGGGCCCCAGTCCTGGTCCAGCCCCTCCTGGTCTATCTGGGCCCCCATCCCCCTGGTCTAGCCCGTCCCTGGTCTAGACTAGTCTATCTGGGCCCCCCCCCTACAGACTCCCTGGTCACCACCCCCTATAGACCCGTCCCCTGGTCTAGTCCCTGGTCTAGGCCCCCCGTCCCTGGTCTAGCCCGTCCCTGGTCTAGCGTCGGGCCCCCCTGGTCCCTGGTCTGCCCAGTCCCTGGTCTAGCCCCCCTGGGCCCAGTCCCTGGTCTAGCCCCCAGTGGCCCAGTCCCTGGTTTAGCGCCGGGCCCAGTCCCTGGTCTAGCCCGTCCCTGGTCTAGCGTCGGGCCCAGTCCCTGGTCTAGCGTCGGGCCCAGTCCCTGGTCTAGCCCGTCCCTGGTCTAGCGTCGGGCCCGTCCCTGGTCTAGCCCGTCCCTGGTCTGGCCCGTCCCTGGTCTAGCGTCAGGCCCGTCCCTGGTCTAGCCCGTCCCTGGTCTAGCGTCAGGCCCGTCCCTGGTCTGGCCCGTCCCTGGTCTAGCGTCAGGCCCGTCCCTGGTCTAGCCCGTCCCTGGTCTAGCGTCAGGCCCGTCCCTGGTCAGCGTCAGGCCCGTCCCTGGTCTAGCCCGTCCCTGGTGGTCAGGTCCACTACTTACTGACGGTGGTTGAGTCCGTGCTGTCCTTGTTGCGGGCCAGACTCATGGCGTACTCACAGACCTCCGCAGCCTCTCTCTGGGCCAGCTGTCTCAGACAGGCCACCGCTGCACGACGCAGCAACAGGTGAGAGCTACACAGGTGGACCTGAGGAAGGAACACACAAGTCAACTACCACAACACACACACGCAGGTCAACTACTGCCCTGCCACGTCCACCCCCCGCCACTCACACAGAGACACGGCATCAGGCTGGCCCCCTCACACAGAGACAGGGCATCAGGCTGGCCCCCTCTCACACAGAGACAGGGCATCAGGCTGGCCCCCTCACACAGAGACAGGGCATCAGGCTGGCCCCCTCTCACACAGAGACAGGGCATCAGGCTGGCCCCCTCTCACACAGAGACAGGGCATCAGGCTGGCCCCCTCACACAGAGGCAGGGCATCAGGCTGGCCCCCTCACACAGAGGCAGGGCATCAGGCTGGCCCCCTCACACAGAGGCAGGGCATGAGGCTGGCCCCCTCTCACACAGAGACAGGGCATCAGGCTGGCCCCCTCTCACACAGAGGCACGGCATCAGGCTGGCCCCCTCACACACACTTACACAGAGACAGGGCACCAGGCTGGAGAGGTTAACGTGGCGCGGGGCGAACATGTGTAGCTGCTGGAGACAGGATATGGCCGCTGCCTGCACCAGGGAGTCGCTGTGACCCTGCATGATGGCACAGCCCACCAGACATGATGAGCGGATCGTCGAGATTGTCGCTCCGTTACCTGGAGAGAGAGAGAGATCAGCAACACTGGTGTAAAGTACTTCAGTATACTTTAAAGTACTGGTGTAAAGTACTTCAGTATATTTTAAAGTACTGGTGTAAAGTACTTCAGTATACTTTAAAGTACTGGTGTAAAGTACTTCAGTATACTTTAAAGTACTGGTGTAAAGTACTTCAGTATACTTTAAAGTACTGGTGTAAAGTACTTCAGTATACTTTAAAGTACTGGTGTAAAATACTTCAGTATACTTTAAAGTACTGGTGTAAAGTACTTCAGGATATTTTAAAGTACTGGTGTAAAGTACTTCAGGATATTTTAAAGTACTAGTTAAGTAGTTTTTTTGTGGTATCTGTACTTTACTATTTATATTTTTGACAACTTTTACCTCACTAGATTCCTAAAGAAAATAATGTACTTTTTACACACATTTTCCCTGACATCCAACAGTACTTAGCAGGACAGAAAGATGGTCTCATTCACAGACTTATCAAGACAACATCCCTGGTCACCTCTACTGATCTGGATCACTAAACACACATGGCTATCTGTAAATGATGTCTGAGTGTTGGAGTGTTCCCCTGGCTATCTGTAAATGATGTCTGAGTGTTCCCCTGGCTATCTGTAAATGATGTCTGAGTGTTGGAGTGTGACCCTGGCTATCTGTAATGATGTCTGAGTGTTGGAGTGTGACCCTGGCTATCTGTAATGATGTCTGAGTGTTGGAGTGTTCCCCTGGTTATCTGTAAATGATGTCTGAGTGTTCCCCTGGCTATCTGTAATGATGTCTGAGTGTTGGAGTGTTCCCCTGGCTATCTGTAAATGATGTCTGAGTGTTCCCCTGGCTATCTGTAATGATGTCTGAGTGTTGGAGTGTTCCCCTGGCTATCTGTAAATGATGTCTGAGTGTTGGGGTGTTCCCCTGGCTATCTGTAATGATGTCTGAGTGTTCCCCTGGCTATCTGTAAATTATGTCTGAGTGTTGGGGTGTTCCCCTGGCTATCTGTAATGATGTCTGAGTGTTGGAGTGAGCCCCTGGCTATAGGTAAATGATGTCTGAGTGTTGGAGTGTTCCCTTGGCTATCTGTAAATGATGTCTGAGTGTTGGAGTGAGCCCCTGGCTATCTGTAAATGATGTCTGAGTGTTGGGGTGTTCCCCTGGCTATCTGTAATGATGTCTGAGTGTTCCCCTGGCTATCTGTAAATTATGTCTGAGTGTTGGGGTGTTCCCCTGGCTATCTGTAATGATGTCTGAGTGTTCCCCTGGCTATCTGTAAATTATGTCTGAGTGTTGGGGTGTTCCCCTGGCTATCTGTAATGATGTCTGAGTGTTGGAGTGAGCCCCTGGCTATAGGTAAATGATGTCTGAGTGTTGGAGTGTTCCCTTGGCTATCTGTAATGATGTCTGAGTGTTCCCCTGGCTATCTGTAAATTATGTCTGAGTGTTGGGGTGTTCCCCTGGCTATCTGTAATGATGTCTGAGTGTTGGAGTGAGCCCCTGGCTATAGGTAAATGATGTCTGAGTGTTGGAGTGTTCCCCTGGCTATCTGTAAATGATGTCTGAGTGTTCCCCTGGCTATCTATAATGATATCTGAGTGTTGGAGTGTTCCCTTGGCTATCTGTAAATGATGTCTGAGTGTTCCCCTGGCTATCTGTAAATGATGTCTGAGTGTTCCCCTGGCTATCTGTAAATGATGTCTGAGTGTTGGAGTGGGCCCCTGGCTATCTGTAATGATGTCTGAGTGTTCCCCTGGCTATCTGTAATGATGTCTGAGTGTTGGAGTGTTCCCCTGGCTATCTGTAATGATGTCTGAGTGTTGGAGTGAGCCCCTGGCTATAGGTAAATGATGTCTGAGTGTTCCCCTGGCTATCTGTAATGATGTCTGAGTGTTGGAGTGTTCCCCTGGCTATCTGTAAATGATGTATGAGTGTTGGAGTGGGCCCCTGGCTATCTGTAATGATGTCTGAGTGTTGGAGTGTTCCCCTGGCTATCTGTAATGATGTCTGAGTGTTGGAGTGTTCCCCTGGCTATCTGTAAATGATGTCTGAGTGTTGGAGTGTTCCCCTGGCTATCTGTAATGATGTCTGAGTGTTGGAGTGTTCCCCTGGCTATCTGTAAATGATGTCTGAGTGTTCCCCTGGCTATCTGTAAATGATGTCTGAGTGTTGGAGTGTGCCCCTGGCTATCTGTAAATGATGTCTGAGTGTTCCCCTGGCTATCTGTAATGATGTCTGAGTGTTGGAGTGTTCCCCTGGCTATCTGTAATGATGTCTGAGTGTTGGAGTGTTCCCCTGGCTATCTGTAAATGATGTCTGAGTGTTGGAGTGAGCCCCTGGCTATAGGTAAATGATGTCTGAGTGTTGGAGTGTTCCCCTGGCTATCTGTAAATGATGTCTGAGTGTTAGAGTGTTCCCCTGGCTATCTGTAAATGATGTCTGAGTGTTAGAGTGTTCCCCTGGCTATCTATAATGATATCTGAGTGTTGGAGTGTTCCCTTGGCTATCTGTAAATGATGTCTGAGTGTTAGAGTGTTCCCCTGGCTATCTGTAAATGATGTCTGAGTGTTCCCCTGGCTATCTGTAAATGATGTCTGAGTGTTGGGGTGTTCCCCTGGCTATCTGTAAATGATGTCTGAGTGTTCCCCTGGCTATCTGTAAATGATGTCTGAGTGTTCCCCTGGCTATCTGTAAATGATGTCTGAGTGTTGGAGTGGGCCCCTGGCTATCTGTAATGATGTCTGAGTGTTCCCCTGGCTATCTGTAATGATGTCTGAGTGTTTGAGTGTTCCCCTGGCTATCTGTAATGATGTCTGAGTGTTGGAGTGTTCCCCTGGCTATCTGTAAATTATGTCTGAGTGTTGGAGTGAGCCACTGGCTATAGGTAAATGATGTCTGAGTGTTGGGGTGTTCCCCTGGCTATCTGTAATGATGTCTGAGTGTTCCCCTGGCTATCTGTAAATTATGTCTGAGTGTTGGGGTGTTCCCCTGGCTATCTGTAATGATGTCTGAGTGTTGGAGTGTTCCGCTGGCTATCTGTAAATGATGTCTGAGTGTTCCCCTGGCTATCTGTAAATTATGTCTGAGTGTTGGGGTGTTCCCCTGGCTATCTGTAATGATGTCTGAGTGTTGGAGTGTTCCCCTGGCTATCTGTAATGATGTCTGAGTGTTGGAGTGTTCCCCTGGCTATCTGTAAATGATGTCTGAGTGTTGGAGTGAGCCCCTGGCTATAGGTAAATGATGTCTGAGTGTTGGAGTGTTCCCCTGGCTATCTGTAAATGATGTCTGAGTGTTAGAGTGTTCCCCTGGCTATCTGTAAATGATGTCTGAGTGTTCCCCTGGCTATCTATAATGATATCTGAGTGTTGGAGTGTTCCCTTGGCTATCTGTAAATGATGTCTGAGTGTTAGAGTGTTCCCCTGGCTATCTGTAAATGATGTCTGAGTGTTCCCCTGGCTATCTGTAAATGATGTCTGAGTGTTGGGGTGTTCCCCTGGCTATCTGTAAATGATGTCTGAGTGTTCCCCTGGCTATCTGTAAATGATGTCTGAGTGTTCCCCTGGCTATCTGTAAATGATGTCTGAGTGTTGGAGTGTGCCCCTGGCTATCTGTAAATGATGTCTAAGTGTTCCCCTGGCTATCTGTAATGATGTCTGAGTGTTGGAGTGTTCCCCTGGCTATCTGTAATGATGTCTGAGTGTTGGAGTGTGCCCCTGGCTATCTGTAAATGATGTATGAGTGTTGGAGTGGGCCCCTGGCTATCTGTAATGATGTCTGAGTGTTCCCTTGGCTATCTGTAATGATGTCTGAGTGTTGGAGTGTTCCCCTGGCTATCTGTAAATGATGTCTGAGTGTTGGGGTGTTCCCCTGGCTATCTGTAATGATGTCTGAGTGTTGGAGTGTTCCCCTGGCTATCTGTAAATGATGTCTGAGTGTTGGAGTGTTCCCCTGGCTATCTGTAAATGATGTCTGAGTGTTGGAGTGTTCCCCTGGCTATCTGTAAATGATGTCCGAGTGTTCCCCTGGCTATCTGTAAATGATGTCTGAGTGTTCCCCTGGCTATCTGTAAATGATGTCTGAGTGTTCCCCTGGCTATCTGTAAATGATGTCTGAGTGTTCCCCTGGCTATCTGTAAATGATGTCTGAGTGTTGGAGTGGGCCCCTGGCTATCTGTAATGATGTCTGAGTGTTCCCCTGGCTATCTGTAATGATGTCTGAGTGTTCCCCTGGCTATCTGTAAATGATGTCTGAGTGTTGGGGTGTTCCCCTGGCTATCTGTAAATGATGTCTGAGTGTTGGAGTGTTCCCCTGGCTATCTGTAAATGATGTCTGAGTGTTGGGGTGTTCCCCTGGCTATCTGTAAATGATGTCTGAGTGTTCCCCTGGCTATCTGTAAATTATGTCTGAGTGTTCCCCTGGCTATCTGTAATGATGTCTGAGTGTTGGGGTGTTCCCCTGGCTATCTGTAAATGATGTCAGAGTGTTCCCCTGGCTATCTGTAAATGATGTCTGAGTGTTGGAGTGTTCCCCTGTCTATCTGTAATGATGTCTGAGTGTTGGAGTGTTCCCCTGGCTATCTGTAATGATGTCTGAGTGTTGGGGTGTTCCCCTGGCTATCTGTAAATGATGTCTGAGTGTTCCCCTGGCTATCTGTAAATGATGTCTGAGTGTTCCCCTGGCTATCTGTAAATGATGTCTTAGTGTTGGAGTGGGCCCCTGGCTATCTGTAATGATGTCTGAGTGTTCCCTTGGCTATCTGTAATGATGTCTGAGTGTTGGAGTGTTCCCCTGGCTATCTGTAAATGATGTCTGAGTGTTGGGGTGTTCCCCTGGCTATCTGTAATGATGTCTGAGTGTTGGAGTGTTCCCCTGGCTATCTGTAAATGATGTCTGAGTGTTGGAGTGTTCCCCTGGCTATCTGTAAATGATGTCTGAGTGTTGGAGTGTTCCCCTGGCTATCTGTAAATGATGTCCGAGTGTTCCCCTGGCTATCTGTAAATGATGTCTGAGTGTTCCCCTGGCTATCTGTAAATGATGTCTGAGTGTTCCCCTGGCTATCTGTAAATGATGTCTGAGTGTTCCCCTGGCTATCTGTAAATGATGTCCGAGTGTTCCCCTGGCTATCTGTAAATGATGTCCGAGTGTTCCCCTGGCTATCTGTAAATGATGTCTGAGTGTTCCCCTGGCTATCTGTAAAATGTCTGAGTGTTGGGGTGTTCCCCTGGCTATCTGTAATGATGTCTGAGTGTTGGAGTGTTCCCCTGGCTATCTGTAAATGATGTGTGAGTGTTGGGGTGTTCCCCTGGCTATCTGTAAATGATGTCTGAGTGTTGGGGTGTTCCCCTGGCTATCTGTAAATGATGTCTGAGTGTTCCCCTGGCTATCTGTAAATGATGTCTTAGTGTTGGAGTGTTCCCCTGGCTATCTGTAAATGATGTATGAGTGTTGGAGTGGGCCCCTGGCTATCTGTAATGATGTCTGAGTGTTCCCTTGGCTATCTGTAATGATGTCTGAGTGTTGGAGTGTTCCCCTGGCTATCTGTAAATGATGTCTGAGTGTTGGGGTGTTCCCTGGCTATCTGTAATGATGTCTGAGTGTTGGAGTGTTCCCTGGCTATCTGTAAATGATGTCTGAGTGTTGGAGTGTTCCCTGGCTATCTGTAAATGATGTCTGAGTGTTGGAGTGTTCCCTGGCTATCTGTAAATGATGTCCGAGTGTTCCCTGGCTATCTGTAAATGATGTCTGAGTGTTCCCTGGCTATCTGTAAATGATGTCTGAGTGTTGGAGTGTTCCCCTGGCTATCTGTAATGATGTCTGAGTGTTGGAGTGTTCCCCTGGCTATCTGTAATGATGTCTGAGTGTTGGAGTGTTCCCCTGGCTATCTGTAAATGATGTCCGAGTGTTCCCCTGGCTATCTGTAAATGATGTCTGAGTGTTCCCCTGGCTATCTGTAAATGATGTCTGAGTGTTCCCCTGGCTATCTGTAAATGATGTCTGAGTGTTGGAGTGTTCCCCTGGCTATCTGTAATGATGTCTGAGTGTTGGAGTGTTCCCCTGGCTATCTGTAAATGATGTCTGAGTGTTCCCCTGGCTATCTGTAAATGATGTCTGAGTGTTGGAGTGTGACCCTGGCTATCTGTAATGATATCTGAGTGTTGGAGTGTTCCCCTGGCTATCTGTAATGATGTCTGAGTGTTGGAGTGTTCCCCTGGCTATCTGTAAATGATGTCTGAGTGTTGGAGTGTTCCCCTGGCTATCTGTAAATGATGTCCGAGTGTTCCCCTGGCTATCTGTAAATGATGTCTGAGTGTTCCCCTGGCTATCTGTAAATGATGTCTGAGTGTTCCCCTGGCTATCTGTAAATGATGTCCGAGTGTTCCCCTGGCTATCTGTAAATGATGTCTGAGTGTTCCCCTGGCTATCTGTAATGATGTCTGAGTGTTCCCTTGGCTATCTGTAATGATGTCTGAGTGTTGGAGTGTTCCCTGGCTATCTGTAAATGATGTCTGAGTGTTGGGGTGTTCCCCTGGCTATCTGTAATGATGTCTGAGTGTTGGGGTGTTCCCCTGGCTATCTGTAAATGATGTCTGAGTGTTGGAGTGTTCCCATGGCTATCTGTAAATGATGTCTGAGTGTTGGAGTGTTCCCCTGGCTATCTGTAAATGATGTCCGAGTGTTCCCCTGGCTATCTGTAAATGATGTCTGAGTGTTCCCCTGGCTATCTGTAAATGATGTCTGAGTGTTGGAGTGTTCCCCTGGCTATCTGTAATGATGTCTGAGTGTTGGAGTGTTCCCCTGGCTATCTGTAAATGATGGCTGAGTGTTCCCCTGGCTATCTGTAAATGATGTCTGAGTGTTGGAGTGTGCCCCTGACTATCTGTAAATGATGTATGAGTGTTGGAGTGGGACCCTGGCTATCTGTAATGATGTCTGAGTGTTGGAGTGTTCCCCTGGCTATCTGTAAATGATGTCTGAGTGTTGGAGTGTTCCCTTGGATATCTGTAATGATGTCTGAGTGTTGGAGTGTTCCCCTGGCTATAGGTAAATGATGTCTGAGTGTTGGAGTGTTCCCCTGGCTATCTGTAAATGATGTCTGAGTGTTGGAGTGTTCCCTTGGATATCTGTAATGATGTCTGAGTGTTGGAGTGTTCCCCTGGCTATCTGTAAATGATGTCTGAGTGTTGGGGTGTTCCCCTGGCTATCTGTAATGATGTCTGAGTGTTGGAGTGTTCCCCTGGCTATCTGTAAATGATGTCTGAGTGTTGGGGTGTTCCCCTGGCTATCTGTAATGATGTCTGAGTGTTCCCCTGGCTATGTGTAAATGATGTCTGAGTGTTGGGGTGTTCCCCTGGCTATCTGTAAATGATGTCTGAGTGTTCCCCTGGCTATCTGTAATGATGTCTGAGTGTTGGAGTGTGCTCCTGGCTATCTGTAAATGATGTCTGAGTGTTGGAGTGTTCCCCTGGCTATCTGTAAATGATGTCTGAGTGTTCCCCTGGCTATCTGTAAATGATGTCTGAGTGTTCCCCTGGCTATCTGTAAATGATGTCTGAGTGTTGGAGTGTGCCCCTGGCTATCTGTAATGATGTCTGAGTGTTGGAGTGTTCCCCTGGCTATCTGTAAATGATGTCTGAGTGTTCCCCTGGCTATCTGTAATGATGTCTGAGTGTTGGAGTGTTCCCCTGGCTATCTGTAATGATGTCTGAGTGTTGGAGTGTGCCCCTGGCTATCTGTAAATGATGTCTGAGTGTTGGAGTGGGCACCTGGCTATCTGTAATGATGTCTGAGTGTTCCCTGGCTATCTGTAATGATGTCTGAGTGTTCCCCTGGCTATCTGTAAATGATGTCTGAGTGTTCCCCTGGCTATCTGTAATGATGTCTGAGTGTTGGAGTGTTCCCCTGGCTATCTGTAAATGATGTCTGAGTGTTCCCCTGGCTATCTGTAATGATGTCTGAGTGTTGGAGTGTGCCCCTGGCTATCTGTAAATGATGTCTGAGTGTTGGAGTGGGCACCTGGCTATCTGTAATGATGTCTGAGTGTTCCCCTGGCTATCTGTAATGATGTCTGAGTGTTCCCCTGGCTATCTGTAAATGATGTCTGAGTGTTCCCCTGGCTATCTGTAAATGATGTCTGAGTGTTGGAGTGTTCCCCTGGCTATCTGTAATGATGTCTGAGTGTTGGAGTGTGCCCCTGGCTATCTGTAATGATGTCTGAGTGTTGGAGTGTTCCCCTGGCTATCTGTAAATGATGTCTGAGTGTTGGGGTGTTCCCCTGGCTATCTGTAATGATGTCTGAGTGTTGGAGTGTTCCCCTGGCTACCTGTAAATGATGTCTGAGTGTTGGGGTGTTCCCCTGGCTATCTGTAAATGATGTCTGAGTGTTCCCCTGGCTATCTGTAAATGATGTCTGAGTGTTCCCCTGGCTATCTGTAAATGATGTCTGAGTGTTCCCCTGTCTATCTGTAATGATGTCTGAGTGTTGGAGTGTTCCCCTGGCTATCTGTAATGATGTCTGAATGTTGGAGTGTGCTCCTGGCTATAGGTAAATGATGTCTGAGTGTTGGAGTGTTCCCCTGGCTATCTGTAAATGATGTCTGAGTGTTCCCCTGGCTATCTGTAAATGATGTCTGAGTGTTCCCCTGGCTATCTGTAAATGATGTCTGAGTGTTCCCCTGGCTATCTGTAAATGATGTCTGAGTGTTCCCCTGGCTATCTGTAAATGATGTCTGAGTGTTGGAGTGTTCCCCTGGCTATCTGTAATGATGTCTGAGTGTTGGAGTGTTCCCCTGGCTATCTGTAAATGATGGCTGAGTGTTCCCCTGGCTATCTGTAATGATGTCTGAGTGTTGGAGTGTGCCCCTGGCTATCTGTAAATGATGTCTGAGTGTTGGAGTGTTCCCCTGGCTATCTGTAAATGATGTCTGAGTGTTCCCCTGGCTATCTGTAAATTATGTCTGAGTGTTGGAGTGTGCCCCTGGCTATCTGTAAATGATGTATGAGTGTTGGAGTGGGCCCCTGGCTATCTGTAATGATGTCTGAGTGTTCCCCTGGCTATCTGTAATGATGTCTGAGTGTTGGAGTGTTCCCCTGGCTATCTGTAAATGATGTCTGAGTGTTGGAGTGTTCCCCTGGCTATCTGTAAATGATGTCTGAGTGTTGGGGTGTTCCCCTGGCTATCTGTAATGATGTCTGAGTGTTGGAGTGTTCCCCTGGCTATCTGTAAATGATGTCTGAGTGTTGGGGTGTTCCCCTGGCTATCTGTAATGATGTCTGAGTGTTCCCCTGGCTATGTGTAAATGATGTCTGAGTGTTGGGGTGTTCCCCTGGCTATCTGTAAATGATGTCTGAGTGTTCCCCTGGCTATCTGTAAATGATGTATGAGTGTTGGAGTGTTCCCCTGGCTATCTGTAAATGATGTCTGAGTGTTGGAGTGTTCCCCTGGCTATCTGTAAATGATGTCTGAGTGTTGGAGTGAGCCCCAGGCTATAGGTAAATGATGTCTGAGTGTTGGAGTGTTCCCCTGGCTATCTGTAAATGATGTCTGAGTGTTGGAGTGTTCCCTGGCTATCTGTAAATGATGTCTGAGTGTTCCCTGGCTATCTGTAAATGATGTCTGAGTGTTCCCCTGGCTATCTGTTAATGATGTCTGAGTGTTGGAGTGTTCCCCTGGCTATCTGTAAATGATGTCTGAGTGTTGGAGTGTTCCCCTGGCTATCTGTAAATGATGTCTGAGTGTTCCCCTGGCTATCTGTAAATGATGTCTGAGTGTTGGAGTGTTCCCCTGGCTATCTGTAAATGATGTCTGAGTGTTGGAGTGTTCCCCTGGCTATCTGTAATAATGTCTGAGTGTTGGAGTGTTCCCCTGGCTATCTGTAAATGATGTCTGAGTGTTAGAGTGTTCCCCTGGCTATCTGTAAATGATGTCTGAGTGTTAGAGTGTTCCCCTGGCTATCTGTAAATGATGTCTGAGTGTTGGAGTGTTCCCCTGGCTATCTGTAAATGATGTCTGAGTGTTGGAGTGTTCCCCTGGCTATCTGTAATGATGTCTGAGTGTTGGAGTGTTCCCCTGGCTATCTGTAATGATGTCTGAGTGTTCCCCTGGCTATCTGTAAATAATGTCTGAGTGTTGGAGTGTTCCCCTGGCTATCTGTAATGATGTCTGAGTGTTGGAGTGTTCCCCTGGCTATCTGTAATGATGTCTGAGTGTTCCCCTGGCTATCTGTAAATAATGTCTGAGTGTTCCCCTGGCTATCTGTAAATGATGTCTGAGTGTTAGAGTGTTCCCCTGGCTATCTGTAAATAATGTCTGAGTGTTCCCCTGGCTATCTGTAATGATGTCTGAGTGTTAGAGTGTTCCCCTGGCTATCTGTAATGATGTCTGAGTGTTAGAGTGTTCCCCTGGCTATCTGTAATGATGTCTGAGTGTTGGAGTGTTCCCCTGGCTATCTGTAATGATGTCTGAGTGTTCCCCTGGCTATCTGTAATGATGTCTGAGTGTTAGAGTGTTCCCCTGGCTATCTGTAATGATGTCTGAGTGTTGGAGTGTTCCCCTGGCTATCTGTAAATGATGTCTGAGTGTTGGAGTGTTCCCCTGGCTATCTGTAATGATGTCTGAGTGTTCCCCTGGCTATCTGTAAATGATGTCTGAGTGTTGGAGTGTGACCCTGGCTATCTGTAATGATATCTGAGTGTTGGAGTGTTCCCCTGGCTATCTGTAATGATGTCTGAGTGTTGGAGTGTTCCCCTGGCTATCTGTAAATGATGTCCGAGTGTTCCCCTGGCTATCTGTAAATGATGTCTGAGTGTTCCCCTGGCTATCTGTAAATGATGTCTGAGTGTTGGAGTGTTCCCCTGGCTATCTGTAATGATGTCTGAGTGTTGGAGTGTTCCCCTGGCTATCTGTAATGATGTCTGAGTGTTGGAGTGTTCCCCTGGCTATCTGTAAATGATGTCCGAGTGTTCCCCTGGCTATCTGTAAATGATGTCTGAGTGTTCCCCTGGCTATCTGTAAATGATGTCTGAGTGTTCCCCTGGCTATCTGTAAATGATGTCTGAGTGTTGGAGTGTTCCCCTGGCTATCTGTAATGATGTCTGAGTGTTGGAGTGTTCCCCTGGCTATCTGTAAATGATGTCTGAGTGTTCCCCTGGCTATCTGTAAATGATGTCTGAGTGTTGGAGTGTGACCCTGGCTATCTGTAATGATATCTGAGTGTTGGAGTGTTCCCCTGGCTATCTGTAATGATGTCTGAGTGTTGGAGTGTTCCCCTGGCTATCTGTAAATGATGTCTGAGTGTTGGAGTGTTCCCCTGGCTATCTGTAAATGATGTCCGAGTGTTCCCCTGGCTATCTGTAAATGATGTCTGAGTGTTCCCCTGGCTATCTGTAAATGATGTCTGAGTGTTCCCCTGGCTATCTGTAAATGATGTCCGAGTGTTCCCCTGGCTATCTGTAAATGATGTCTGAGTGTTCCCCTGGCTATCTGTAATGATGTCTGAGTGTTCCCTTGGCTATCTGTAATGATGTCTGAGTGTTGGAGTGTTCCCCTGGCTATCTGTAAATGATGTCTGAGTGTTGGGGTGTTCCCCTGGCTATCTGTAATGATGTCTGAGTGTTGGGGTGTTCCCCTGGCTATCTGTAAATGATGTCTGAGTGTTGGAGTGTTCCCATGGCTATCTGTAAATGATGTCTGAGTGTTGGAGTGTTCCCCTGGCTATCTGTAAATGATGTCCGAGTGTTCCCCTGGCTATCTGTAAATGATGTCTGAGTGTTCCCCTGGCTATCTGTAAATGATGTCTGAGTGTTGGAGTGTTCCCCTGGCTATCTGTAATGATGTCTGAGTGTTGGAGTGTTCCCCTGGCTATCTGTAAATGATGGCTGAGTGTTCCCCTGGCTATCTGTAAATGATGTCTGAGTGTTGGAGTGTGCCCCTGACTATCTGTAAATGATGTATGAGTGTTGGAGTGGGACCCTGGCTATCTGTAATGATGTCTGAGTGTTGGAGTGTTCCCCTGGCTATCTGTAAATGATGTCTGAGTGTTGGAGTGTTCCCTTGGATATCTGTAATGATGTCTGAGTGTTGGAGTGTTCCCCTGGCTATAGGTAAATGATGTCTGAGTGTTGGAGTGTTCCCCTGGCTATCTGTAAATGATGTCTGAGTGTTGGAGTGTTCCCTTGGATATCTGTAATGATGTCTGAGTGTTGGAGTGTTCCCCTGGCTATCTGTAAATGATGTCTGAGTGTTGGGGTGTTCCCCTGGCTATCTGTAATGATGTCTGAGTGTTGGAGTGTTCCCCTGGCTATCTGTAAATGATGTCTGAGTGTTGGGGTGTTCCCTGGCTATCTGTAATGATGTCTGAGTGTTCCCCTGGCTATGTGTAAATGATGTCTGAGTGTTGGGGTGTTCCCTGGCTATCTGTAAATGATGTCTGAGTGTTCCCCTGGCTATCTGTAATGATGTCTGAGTGTTGGAGTGTGCTCCTGGCTATCTGTAAATGATGTCTGAGTGTTGGAGTGTTCCCCTGGCTATCTGTAAATGATGTCTGAGTGTTCCCCTGGCTATCTGTAAATGATGTCTGAGTGTTCCCCTGGCTATCTGTAAATGATGTCTGAGTGTTGGAGTGTGCCCCTGGCTATCTGTAATGATGTCTGAGTGTTGGAGTGTTCCCCTGGCTATCTGTAAATGATGTCTGAGTGTTCCCCTGGCTATCTGTAATGATGTCTGAGTGTTGGAGTGTTCCCCTGGCTATCTGTAATGATGTCTGAGTGTTGGAGTGTGCCCCTGGCTATCTGTAAATGATGTCTGAGTGTTGGAGTGGGCACCTGGCTATCTGTAATGATGTCTGAGTGTTCCCCTGGCTATCTGTAATGATGTCTGAGTGTTCCCCTGGCTATCTGTAAATGATGTCTGAGTGTTCCCCTGGCTATCTGTAATGATGTCTGAGTGTTGGAGTGTTCCCCTGGCTATCTGTAAATGATGTCTGAGTGTTCCCCTGGCTATCTGTAATGATGTCTGAGTGTTGGAGTGTGCCCCTGGCTATCTGTAAATGATGTCTGAGTGTTGGAGTGGGCACCTGGCTATCTGTAATGATGTCTGAGTGTTCCCCTGGCTATCTGTAATGATGTCTGAGTGTTCCCCTGGCTATCTGTAAATGATGTCTGAGTGTTCCCCTGGCTATCTGTAAATGATGTCTGAGTGTTGGAGTGTTCCCCTGGCTATCTGTAATGATGTCTGAGTGTTGGAGTGTGCCCCTGGCTATCTGTAATGATGTCTGAGTGTTGGAGTGTTCCCCTGGCTATCTGTAAATGATGTCTGAGTGTTGGGGTGTTCCCCTGGCTATCTGTAATGATGTCTGAGTGTTGGAGTGTTCCCCTGGCTACCTGTAAATGATGTCTGAGTGTTGGGGTGTTCCCCTGGCTATCTGTAAATGATGTCTGAGTGTTCCCCTGGCTATCTGTAAATGATGTCTGAGTGTTCCCCTGTCTATCTGTAATGATGTCTGAGTGTTGGAGTGTTCCCCTGGCTATCTGTAATGATGTCTGAATGTTGGAGTGTGCTCCTGGCTATAGGTAAATGATGTCTGAGTGTTGGAGTGTTCCCCTGGCTATCTGTAAATGATGTCTGAGTGTTCCCCTGGCTATCTGTAAATGATGTCTGAGTGTTCCCCTGGCTATCTGTAAATGATGTCTGAGTGTTCCCCTGGCTATCTGTAAATGATGTCTGAGTGTTCCCCTGGCTATCTGTAAATGATGTCTGAGTGTTGGAGTGTTCCCCTGGCTATCTGTAATGATGTCTGAGTGTTGGAGTGTTCCCCTGGCTATCTGTAAATGATGGCTGAGTGTTCCCCTGGCTATCTGTAATGATGTCTGAGTGTTGGAGTGTGCCCCTGGCTATCTGTAAATGATGTCTGAGTGTTGGAGTGTTCCCCTGGCTATCTGTAAATGATGTCTGAGTGTTCCCCTGGCTATCTGTAAATTATGTCTGAGTGTTGGAGTGTGCCCCTGGCTATCTGTAAATGATGTATGAGTGTTGGAGTGGGCCCCTGGCTATCTGTAATGATGTCTGAGTGTTCCCCTGGCTATCTGTAATGATGTCTGAGTGTTGGAGTGTTCCCCTGGCTATCTGTAAATGATGTCTGAGTGTTGGAGTGTTCCCCTGGCTATCTGTAAATGATGTCTGAGTGTTGGGGTGTTCCCCTGGCTATCTGTAATGATGTCTGAGTGTTGGAGTGTTCCCCTGGCTATCTGTAAATGATGTCTGAGTGTTGGGGTGTTCCCCTGGCTATCTGTAATGATGTCTGAGTGTTCCCCTGGCTATGTGTAAATGATGTCTGAGTGTTGGGGTGTTCCCCTGGCTATCTGTAAATGATGTCTGAGTGTTCCCCTGGCTATCTGTAAATGATGTATGAGTGTTGGAGTGTTCCCCTGGCTATCTGTAAATGATGTCTGAGTGTTGGAGTGTTCCCCTGGCTATCTGTAAATGATGTCTGAGTGTTGGAGTGAGCCCCAGGCTATAGGTAAATGATGTCTGAGTGTTGGAGTGTTCCCCTGGCTATCTGTAAATGATGTCTGAGTGTTGGAGTGTTCCCCTGGCTATCTGTAAATGATGTCTGAGTGTTCCCCTGGCTATCTGTAAATGATGTCTGAGTGTTCCCCTGGCTATCTGTAATGATGTCTGAGTGTTGGAGTGTTCCCCTGGCTATCTGTAAATGATGTCTGAGTGTTGGAGTGTTCCCCTGGCTATCTGTAAATGATGTCTGAGTGTTCCCCTGGCTATCTGTAAATGATGTCTGAGTGTTGGAGTGTTCCCCTGGCTATCTGTAAATGATGTCTGAGTGTTGGAGTGTTCCCCTGGCTATCTGTAATAATGTCTGAGTGTTGGAGTGTTCCCCTGGCTATCTGTAAATGATGTCTGAGTGTTAGAGTGTTCCCCTGGCTATCTGTAAATGATGTCTGAGTGTTAGAGTGTTCCCCTGGCTATCTGTAAATGATGTCTGAGTGTTGGAGTGTTCCCCTGGCTATCTGTAAATGATGTCTGAGTGTTGGAGTGTTCCCCTGGCTATCTGTAATGATGTCTGAGTGTTGGAGTGTTCCCCTGGCTATCTGTAATGATGTCTGAGTGTTCCCCTGGCTATCTGTAAATAATGTCTGAGTGTTGGAGTGTTCCCCTGGCTATCTGTAATGATGTCTGAGTGTTGGAGTGTTCCCCTGGCTATCTGTAATGATGTCTGAGTGTTCCCCTGGCTATCTGTAAATAATGTCTGAGTGTTCCCCTGGCTATCTGTAAATGATGTCTGAGTGTTAGAGTGTTCCCCTGGCTATCTGTAAATAATGTCTGAGTGTTCCCCTGGCTATCTGTAATGATGTCTGAGTGTTAGAGTGTTCCCCTGGCTATCTGTAATGATGTCTGAGTGTTAGAGTGTTCCCCTGGCTATCTGTAATGATGTCTGAGTGTTGGAGTGTTCCCCTGGCTATCTGTAATGATGTCTGAGTGTTCCCCTGGCTATCTGTAATGATGTCTGAGTGTTAGAGTGTTCCCCTGGCTATCTGTAATGATGTCTGAGTGTTGGAGTGTTCCCCTGGCTATCTGTAAATGATGTCTGAGTGTTGGAGTGTTCCCCTGGCTATCTGTAATGATGTCTGAGTGTTGGAGTGTTCCCCTGGCTATCTGTAATGATGTCTGAGTGTTGGAGTGTTCCCCTGGCTATCTGTAATGATGTCTGAGTGTTAGAGTGTTCCCCTGGCTATCTGTAAATGATGTCTGAGTGTTCCCCTGGCTATCTGTAATGATGTCTGAGTGTTAGAGTGTTCCCCTGGCTATCTGTAATGATGTCTGAGTGTTGGAGTGTTCCCCTGGCTATCTGTAAATGATGTCTGAGTGTTGGAGTGTTCCCCTGGCTATCTGTAATGATGTCTGAGTGTTGGAGTGTTCCCCTGGCTATCTGTAATGATGTCTGAGTGTTGGAGTGTTCCCCTGGCTATCTGTAATGATGTCTGAGTGTTGGAGTGTTCCCCTGGCTATCTGTAAATGATGTCTGAGTGTTGGAGTGTTCCCCTGGCTATCTGTAAATGATGTCTGAGTGTTAGAGTGTTCCCCTGGCTATCTGTAAATGATGTCTGAGTGTTCCCCTGGCTATCTGTAATGATGTCTGAGTGTTGGAGTGTTCCCCTGGCTATCTGTAAATGATGTCTGAGTGTTGGAGTGTTCCCCTGGCTATCTGTAATGATGTCTGAGTGTTGGAGTGTTCCCCTGGCTATCTGTAAATGATGTCTGAGTGTTAGAGTGTTCCCCTGGCTATCTGTAATGATGTCTGAGTGTTGGAGTGTTCCCCTGGCTATCTGTAATGATGTCTGAGTGTTCCCCTGGCTATCTGTCTAGTTTTTAATACAAGCAATTTGAAATCATGTATACTTTTAATGTTGATACTTAAGTATATTTAAAATAAAATATTTTTAAGACTTTTACTCAAGTAGTATTTTACTGGGTGACTTTTCCTTGAGTCATTTACCATTAACTTATCTTTACTCAATTATGCAAATGATGTCCTTTTTCCATCCCTGATTAGCAGTCAAAGTAAAGTTCTAATCTATAAAGATTCATATCTCTGTAAATATGTAGGAGCAGTATATTGCCCTCTACTGGCACATCAATGCTTTTAGAGACAAAACTAGCCAGCCTGGAAGCTAGACATGGTAGTCTTGTTGTAATTGACCATTACCTTGTAGTTCGGGTCCAACCGTGGTGATGAGAGCGCCCAGACATCGTCCCAGACACTGGTGTACCTCAGTGTGTGAGGGGGGTACGGTTAGGAGCAGGGTCAGGACCAGGGAGAGGGTGGGCTCCACATAGCCTCGATACATGGGACCACTGGAGTCTACGATGAGAGCCAGGGAGTGGAGGGCCCACGTCTGGAGAGACAGAGAGGTCACAGATCAAAAGCTTACAGGATTATGGAGGAACTAAACATTGGGCCAGTTTCCCAGATACAGATGAAGGATTTGGACTAAAAACCAAACTCAATGGAGAATCAAATGAAACTGCTTTTTAAAATCTAGGATTTGGCTTAATCTGTGTCTGGGAAACTGGCCCATTACACTTCTCCAAAGTCCAAGCCAGACTTGTATTAGGGAGCTGCCTTTGTGAAGCAGGCTGTGTTCAGATTCTCTACCATTGAATAATAGTGGGAAAGTCCACTCTGACAAAGTTAACAGCAGGATTGAGCTTTTAAAGCCACTACAGCGAGTGTACAAGTACTCAGGAGAAGGGTGGCGAATCAGGACGCAGCCTGACACTCAGAGAGCCTCACCTGTCCACCGTTCACTCACCTGGACCTCGTGGGATGTTCCATCCTGGGCTAGGGCCAATAGGATGCTGACGCTCGTTTTGAGGTGCTGTCCTGAACCAATCCCTCCTACGTATCTGTGCAGACAGCCCAGAGCCAGGGAGTGGCCTGTTCTGGAGACCACGTCACGGGCTGACCTCAGTCTGGAGGGGGGAAGAGAGGAGAGGAGAGGGGAAGAGAGGAGAGGGGAAGAGAGGAGAGGAGAGGGGAAGAGAGGGGAAGAGAGGAGAGGAGAGGGGAAGAGAGGAGAGGAGAGGGGAAGAGAGGGGAAGAGAAGAGAGGAGAGGAGAGGGAAGAGAGGAGAGGGGAAGAGAGGAGAGGGGAAGAGAGGAGAGGGGAAGAGAGGAGAGGGGAAGAGAGGAGAGGAGAAGAGAGGAGAGGAGAAGAGAGGAGAGGAGAGGGGAAGAGAGGAGAGGGGAAGAGAGGAGAGGGGAAGAGAGGAGAGGGGAAGAGTGGAGAGGAGAGAGAGGGGAAGAGAGGAGAGGAGAGGAGAGGGGAAGAGAGGGGAAGAGAGGGGAAGAGAGGGAAGAGAGGGGGGGAAGAGAGGAGAGGGGAAGAGAGGAGAGGGGAAGAGAGGAGAGGGGAAGAGAGGAGAGGGAAGAGAGGAGAGGGGAAGAGAGGAGAGGGGAAGAGAGGGGAAGAGAGGAGAGGGGAAGAGAGGGGGAAGAGAGGAGAGGGGAAGAGAGGGGAAGAGAGGAGAGGAGAGGAGAGGGGAAGAGAGGAGAGGGGAAGAGAGGAGAGGGGAAGAGAGGAGAGGGGAAGAGAGGGGAAGAGAGGGGAAGAGAGGGGAAGAGAGGGGAAGAGAGGGGAAGAGAGGAGAGGAGAGGGAAGAGAGGGGAAGAGAGGAGAGGGGAAGAGAGGAGAGGAGAGGGAAGAGAGGAGAGGGGAAGAGAGGAGAGGGGAAGAGAGGAGAGGGGAAGAGAGGAGAGGGGAAGAGAGGAGAGGGGAAGAGAGGAGAGGGGAAGAGAGGGGAGGAGAGGGGAAGAGAGGGGAGGAGAGGGGAAGAGAGGGGAGGAGAGGGGAAGAGAGGGGAGGAGAGGGGAAGAGAGGGGAGGGGGGACGTTAATACAGGGGTTAAGAGAAAATAACACGAGGTCAAGCAGGTCAAGCAGGTCAAGAGAGAGAGCGATCTCAGAGAGGAAAGCCCTGTGATACATGAAGCTAGATAGATATGAGTAACAACAGACGGGTTGTACTTGTCAAAGCTGTACTGTGCCATGCGGGCAATGAAGGTGGCCTCTCCCACCACCTGAGCCATCCTTCCCAAGGCCTCCCCAGCAGCACAGCGCAGGATGGGATTTGGGTTGTCCAGAGCGCCCATCACCAGCGCCAGGGCAGATTTACGAACCTCTTCAGGACCCAGGGTGGACTTGTTCTCTGCCAGACCCTACAGGGAGGAGAGAAGATTGGCTGGTTCATTGGGGAAGAGAGAACAGAATAAATAGCAGGGCCCCTCCTGGACGGTATCTCTCCAGGAACAGGGTTGGAGTTAAAACCTACAGGAGGGTATCTCTCCAGGAACAGGGTTAGAGTTAAAACCTACAGGAGGGTCTCTCTCCAGGAACAGGGTTGGAGTTAAAACCTACAGGAGGGTCTCTCTCCAGGAACAGGGTTGGAGTTAAACCTACAGGAGGGTATCTCTCCAGGAACAGGGTTGGAGTTAAAACCTACAGGAGGGTCTCTCTCCAGGAACAGGGTTGGAATTAAACCTACAGGAGGGTATCTCTCCAGGAACAGGGTTGGAGTTAAAACCTACAGGAGGGTCTCTCTCCAGGAACAGGGTTGGAGTTAAACCTACAGGAGGGTCTCTCTCCAGGAACAGGGTTGGAGTTAAAACCTACAGGAGGGTGTCTCTCCAGGAACAGGGTTGGAGTTAAAACCTACAGGAGGGTCTCCCTCTAGGAACAGAGAGTAAGCTGTCACTACTGGAAAGGTTTTGTGTTTAGGAGATTTCCCTGTGCAACTTTAACAGGAGTTAAAGGCCTCACCTTGAGGGCACTCAGGACAGCGGTGAAGATGTTGAGCTGGACAGCCTGCTGTCTGACCCCCTTGGCCTGTTTAATACACTCTGCAAAGTGGTCCAGCATCTGCAGCCTAGCACAGACAAATGTGAGAGATGAATAAAAACGGTTTCCCAAACCTCTCCTGAAGTACCCCCCTGGCCAGTCCCAAACCTCTCCTGAAGTACCCCCTGGCCAGCCCCCCTGTTTGTAGTTTCCCAAACCTCTCCTGAAGTACCCCCTGGCCAGTCCCAAACCTCTCCTGAAGTACCCCCTGGCCAGTCCCCCTGTTTGTAGTTTCCCAAACCTCTCCTGAAGTACCCCCTGGCCAGTCCCAAACCTCTCCTGAAGTACCCCCCTGGCCAGTCCCAAACCTCTCCTGAAGTACCCCCCTGGCCAGTCCCAAACCTCTCCTGAAGTACCCCCCTGGCCAGTCCCAAACCTCTCCTGAAGTACCCCCTGGCCAGTCCCAAACCTCTCCTGAAGTACCCCCTGGCCAGTCCCAAACCTCTCCTGAAGTACCCCCTGGCCAGTCCCAAACCTCTCCTGAAGTACCCCCTGGCCAGTCCCAAACCTCTCCTGAAGTACCCCCTGGCCAGTCCCAAACCTCTCCTGAAGTACCCCCTGGCCAGTCCCAAACCTCTCCTGAAGTACCCCCTGGCCAGTCCCAAACCTCTCCTGAAGTACCCCCTGGCCAGTCCCAAACCTCTCCTGAAGTACCCCCTGGCCAGTCCCAAACCTCTCCTGAAGTACCCCTGGCCAGTCCCAAACCTCTCCTGAAGTAACCCCTGGCCAGTCCCAAACCTCTCCTGAAGTACCCCTGGCCAGTCCCAAACCTCTCCTGAAGTACCCCCTGGCCAGTCCCAAACCTCTCCTGAAGTACCCCCTGGCCAGTCCCAAACCTCTCCTGAAGTACCCCCTGGCCAGTCCCAAACCTCTCCTGAAGTACCCCCTGGCCAGTTCCAAACCTCTCCTGAAGTACCCCCTGGCCAGTCCCAAACCTCTCCTGAAGTACCCCTGGCCAGTCCCAAACCTCTCCTGAAGTACCCCTGGCCAGTCCCAAACCTCTCCTGAAGTACCCCCTGGCCAGTCCCAAACCTCTCCTGAAGTACCCCCTGGCCAGTCCCAAACCTCTCCTGAAGTACCCCCTGGCCAGTCCCAAACCTCTCCTGAAGTACCCCCCTGGCCAGTCCCCCTGTTTGACTCCATCTAGAAGCAGCATAGCTGATTCAACTACTGAAGGCCTGGACACCTCTGAAGACCGAGACAAACAATATTAGATTATTCTAGGAATGTCAAATGTCAGTTGACCAGGGACCAGGTCTCTGACCTGTGTTAGGGGTCAGACTTAGGACTAACAGGTAGTCTCTGACCTGTGTTAGGGGTCAGGGGTCAGAGTTAGGACTGACAGGTAGTCTCACCTGTGTTTAAAGGAGACATGAGGGAACACCACTCCGAACAGAGCGACGGAGGCGTCGATGACAGAAACGCCAAGGGGGAGGGGCCCAGGCATGGCCTCGCCCATCGGTACCCTCAGGTAGATGGAGGAGGGGTCGTGTTCTAGAGCGCCACTGCCTGACGCACTGTTGGGCTGGAGCTACACACACACACACACACACACACACACAATTAACAAAAGCAGGGGGTCTATTCAGTGATGTGAAACGTCCTGAAAATTGCAGATAGAAATAGAATAAAACAGATCGGACACGATCCTAGCTGACAGAAAACCACGAGGTTCTACACAATGTCTTTCTATATGAAAATTGTGTCATGTTCCATCCGCTTGGAGTCATCATGGAGAGATGGGCACTTCGCTTTACCGTAACCTCTAACCTTTACAGTAGGTCAGTTACCTGGTCCTCGATAGACTTGTGGTCAGTCTCCTGTAGCCAGGACCCCATCAGAACACTGTCGTCATAGTGACAGAGTGAGCGTAGCAACGAGGTGGTGGTGTTGGCCGAGTTATCAGTCAGAGTGAACTCTGCCACCAGCTCTCTCAGCAGGGCATTGAAACTACCTACAGAGGGGAGATGGAAAGGTAAAGGGACAACTTCCCGGACACAGACTGAACATATGCTCTTTGCTCCAGGACTAGGCTTAAATCAGGGTAAACCAGCCCTATAGGACTAACACCTCAACACCAGTGGTTGGACCAGGACTAGGCTTAAATCAGGGTAAACCAGCCCTATAGGACTAACACCTCAACACCAGTGGTTGGACCAGGACTAGGCTTAAATCAGGGTAAACCAGCCCTATAGGACTAACACCTCAACACCAGTGGTTGGATCAGGACTAGGCTTAAATCAGGGTAAACCAGCCCTATAGGACTAACACCTCAACACCAGTGGTTGGATCAGGACTAGGCTTAAATCAGGGTAAACCAGCCCTATAGGACTAACACCTCAACACCAGCTGTTGGATCGAAGCCTAATTAAAAAGTCTGGTCATATTTCCTCCAGTCGGTACCTTCGTATGTCTTCGGGGGAAGTAGAGCCAAGATGTCATAGAGTCTCAGCCTCACCATAGCTGCACTGGCTTTCAGATGGGTGCCATGCACCTTGATGACCGACGGGACACTGAGGATAAACAACAACAACATAATAAACAACAACAAAATCATCATAAACAACATAATAAACAACATAATAAACATAATAAACAACAACAACATAATAAACAACAACAACATAATAAACAACATAATAAACAACAACAACATAATAAACAACAAAATCATCATAAACAACATAATAAACAACATAATAAACAGCAACATAATAAACAACATAATAAACAACAGCAACATAATAAACAACATAACAAACAACAGCAACATAATAAACATAATAAACAACAGCAACATAATAAACAACATAATAAACAACAACAAAATCATCATAAACAACAACATAATAAACAGCAACATAATATACAACAAAATCATCATAAACAACAACAAAATCATCATAAACAACATAATAATAAACAACAGCAACATAATATACAACAAAATCATCATAAACAACAACAAAATCATCATAAACAACATAATAATAAACAACAGCAACATAATATACAACAAAATCATCATAAACAACAACAAAATCATCATAAACAACAAAATCATCATAAACACCATAATAAACAACAACAACAACATAATAAACAACAACAAAAATCATAAACAACAACAACCGGTCGGGAGGGGGGGTGGGAGGGACCCCCCGCCCCCAGGTCAGTCAGTCAAATCAATCATACTCACTGTGACATCATGGTCATGGCGCACTCGATAGGTGTCATCAGCCTGCGGATCACATCCTCCGTCAGCAGCTCGGGACAATGGGCCACAAAGCTACGCATGGCTTGAGGAGGAGAGAGAGAGAGAGAGAGGAGAGAGCAAGGGAGGAGAGGGGAGGAGAGAGAGAGGGGTGGAGAGAGAGAGGAGAGGAGGAGAGAGAGGAGAGGAGGAAAGAGAGAGAGGGAGGGGGAGAGAGAGGGAGGAAGGAGGGGGGAGAGAGGGAGGAAGGGAGGAGAGAGGGAGGAGGGGTGGAGAGAGAGGAGGAGGAGGAGAGAGAGAGAGAGGGGTGGAGAGAGGGAGAGAGGGAGGAAGGGAGAGAGAGAGAGAGAGAGGGGGAGGAGGGGTGGAGAGAGAGGGAGGAGAGGAAGAGGGAGGGGAGAGAGAGGGGAGAGAGAGGGGAGGAGAGGAAGAGGGAGGGGAGAGAGAGAGGAGAGGAGAGGAGAGAGAGGAGAGGAGAATGAAAGGGAGGAGAGGAGGAGAGAGAGAGGGGGAGAGGAAGAGGGAGGAGAGAGAGGGAGGAGGGGTTGAGAGAGAGGGAGGAGAGGAAGAGGGAGGAGAGAGAGGGAGGAGGGGTGGAGAGAGAGGGAGGAGAGGAAGAGGGAGGAGAGAGAGAGGAGAGGAGAGAGAGAGGAGAGGAGAATGAAAGGGAGGAGAGGAGGAGAGAGAGAGGGGGAGAGGAAGAGGGAGGAGAGAGAGGGGGACATTTCAGATAAAGCAAAACTCCTTGGGATCCAGAATGACAAGCCACACATTACTGTAGTGAAGAGCATGCAGGCGTCTCCCTACCACAGAGTGCCCCAGCACGTCCCTCCAGCGTAACCTGCCAGGTGAAGCTGTCTCCTCTAGCCTTCTCTGCCTCCATCTCTTTCTGGGAACGGGGGAACACGTTCCTCCACAGCAGCAGCATCTTGGGAAGGTGATAGCGGACGAGGGACGGGCCTGGACACCGCGTCAGGTTCACAAATAACAAGTGTTAGGACAGGCGCTGGAGACCAAACAGGTTATCGTGTTGGACCACACAGCCTGTCAATGTGAAGAAAGATAAAAACACTCTGGACTGCTTTAGCTGAAGAATGACGCAGAACACATGGAAGAGCAGCTGAAAAACCCAGCTAAATGTAAGGAGACTGACAGAACAGTGGGCCAACTGGGGCCAGCATGGGGCTAGCATGGGGCTAGCACGGGGCTAGCATGGGGCTAGCACGGGGCTAGCATGGGGCTAGCACGGGGCTAGCATGGGGCCAGCATGGGGCCAGCATGGGGCCAGCATGGGGCCAGCATGGGGCTAGCATGGGACCAGCATGGGGCCAGCATGGGGCCAGCATGGGGCTAGCATGGGGCCAGCATGGGGCTAGCATGGGGCTAGCATGGGGCTAGCATGGGGCTAGCATGGGGCTAGCATGGGGCCAGCATGGGTCAGTAGTGCTAGGGGTTAGGGGTTTGGTGTTAGGGGTTTGGTGTTCGGCTAGGGGTTAGGTGTTAGGGGCTAGGTGTTAGGGGCTAGGTGTTAGGGGCTTGGTGTTAGGGGCTTGGTGTTAGGGGTTAGGGGCTTGGTGCTAGGGGTTAGGTGCTTGGTGCTAGGTGTTAGGGGCTAGGGGTTTGGTGTTAGGGGCTAGGGGTTTGGTGTTAGGGGCTAGGGGTTTGGTGTTAGGGGCTTGGTGTTAGGGGCTAGGGGTTTGGTGTTAGGGGCTTGGTGTTAGGGGTTTGGTGTTAGGGGTTTGGTGTTAGGGGTTTGGTGTTAGGGGCTATGGGTTTGGTGTTAGGGGCTAGGGGTTTGGTGTTAGGGGCTAGGGGTAGGGAACTAACTCACCCAGAGACATTAGTGCCCCCAGCAGCAGCCATCCAGCCTGGGTTCTCTGCAGAGAAAGACGGCTGTTCTGGGCTGCTGTACGGAGCAAGTCCTCAGCTATGCTCACCACCAGCTAGAACAGAGAGAGATTAGAGTATATAACACCAGAGAGAACAGAGAGAGATTAGAGTATATAACACCAGAGAGAACAGAGAGAGATTAGAGTATATACCACCAGAGAGGAGAGAGAGAGATTAGAGTATATAACACCAGAGAGAACAGACAGAGATTAGAGTATATAACACCAGAGAGAACAGACAGAGATTAGAGTATATAACACCAGAGAGGAGAGAGATTAGAGTATATAACACCAGAGAGAACAGAGAGAGATTAGAGTATATACCACCAGAGAGAACAGAGAGAGATTAGAGTATATACCACCAGAGAGGACAGACAGAGATTAGAGTATATAACACCAGAGAGGAGAGAGATTAGATTATATACCACCAGAGAGAACAGAGAGAGATTAGAGTATATAACACCAGAGAGGAGAGAGATTAGAGTATATAACACCAGAGAGGAGAGAGATTAGATTATATACCACCAGAGAGAACAGAGAGAGATTAGAGTATATAACACCAGAGAGAACAGACAGAGATTAGAGTATATAACACCAGAGAGAACAGACAGAGATTAGAGTATATACCACCAGAGAGAACAGAGAGAGATTAGAGTATATAACACCAGAGAGGAGAGAGATTAGAGTATATAACACCAGAGAGAACAGACAGAGATTAGAGTATATACCACCAGAGAGAACAGAGAGAGATTAGAGTATATAACACCAGAGAGAGATTAGAGTATATACCACCAGAGGAGAGAGATTATAGTATATACCACCAGAGAGAACAGAGAGAGATTAGAGTATATACCACCAGAGAGAGATTAGAGTATATAACACCAGAGAGGAGAGAGATTAGAGTATATAACACCAGAGAGAACGGAGAGAGATTAGAGTATATAACACCAGAGAGAACGGAGAGAGATTAGAGTATATAACACCAGAGAGGAGAGAGATTAGAGTATATACCACCAGAGAGAACAGAGAGAGATTAGAGTATATACCACCAGAGAGAACAGAGAGAGATTAGAGTATATACCACCAGAGAGAACAGAGATTAGAGTATATACCACCAGAGAGAACAGAGATTAGAGTATATACCACCAGAGAGAACAGAGAGAGAGATTAGAGTATATAACACCAGAGAGAACAGAGATTAGAGTATATACCACCAGAGAGAACAGAGAGAGAGATTAGAGTATATACCACCAGAGAGAACAGAGATTAGAGTATATACCACCAGAGAGAACAGAGATTAGAGTATATAACACCAGAGAGAACAGAGAGAGAGATTAGAGTATATAACACCAGAGAGAACAGAGATTAGAGTATATACCACCAGAGAGAACAGAGAGAGAGATTAGAGTATATAACACCAGAGAGGAGAGAGATTAGATTATATACCACCAGAGAGAACAGAGAGAGAGATTAGAGTATATACCACCAGAGAGAACAGAGATTAGAGTATATACCACCAGAGAGAACAGAGATTAGAGTATATACCACCAGAGAGAACAGAGAGAGAGATTAGAGTATATAACACCAGAGAGAACAGAGATTAGAGTATATACCACCAGAGAGAACAGAGAGAGATTAGAGTATATACCACCAGAGAGAACAGAGATTAGAGTATATAACACCAGAGAGAACAGAGATTAGAGTATATACCACCAGAGAGAACAGAGAGAGAGATTAGAGTATATACCACCAGAGAGAACAGAGAGAGAGATTAGAGTATATACCACCAGAGAGAACAGAGAGATTAGAGTATATAACACCAGAGAGAACAGAGATTAGAGTATATACCACCAGAGAGAACAGAGAGAGAGATTAGAGTATATACCACCAGAGAGAACAGAGAGAGAGATTAGAGTATATAACACCAGAGAGAACAGAGAGAGATTAGAGTATATAACACCAGAGAGAACAGAGACATCATTGGGGGGGGGGGGGGGGGTCACTAAAAATAAATCACACTTCTTTGATGTTGTTGAAGAAAACAAATGGATAATTCAAACCAGGAGAACCCTTTTGATGTCTGAAACAAATCTGAGACATGTGGATGTTTTGGTGTAAGTCCCCTTTAATTCCAGCATTCACGTAGCAAGAGGCTGTTGTTCATCAGTGTCTGTGTAGTGGTGGAGTTTACACAACAAATACCCCATGGGTTGAAAAAATGAATCATGATAATTATTCTGCCAGGTAAGATACTAAGTAGTTAACATTTAACTCAGAAGGTTCCCCACTAGGGTCAATACATCTAGTTGACTCCCTACATCTAGTTGATTCCCCACTAGGGTCAATACATCTAGTTGATTCCCTACTAGGGTCAATACATCTAGTTGATTCCCTACTAGGGTCAATACATCTAGTTGATTCCGTACTAGGGTCAATACATCTAGTTGGTTCCCTACTAGGGTCAATACATCTAGTTGACTCCCTACATCTAGTTGATTCCCTACTAAGGTCAATACATTTAGTTGATTCCCTACTAGGGTCAATACATCTAGTTGACTCCCCTACTAGGGTCAATACATCTAGTTGATTCCCCTACTAGGGTCAATACATCTAGTTGATTCCCTAATTGGGTCAATACATCTAGTTGATTCCCTACTAAGGTCAATACATTTAGTTGATTCCCCACTAGGGTCAATACATTTAGTTGATTCCCCTACTAGGGTCAATACATCTAGTTGATTCCCCTACTAGGGTCAATACATCTAGTTGATTCCCCTACTAGGGTCAATACATCTAGTTGATTCCCTAATTGGGTCAATACATCTAGTTGATTCCCTACTAAGGTCAATACATTTAGTTGATTCCCCACTAGGGTCAATACATTTAGTTGATTCCCTACTAGGGTCAATACATCTAGTTGATTCCCCTACTAGGGTCAATACATCTAGTCGATTCCCCACTAGGGTCAATACATCTAGTTGATTCCCCTACTAGGGTCAATACATTTAGTCGATTCCCTACTAGGGTCAATACATTTAGTCGATTCCCTACTAGGGTCAATACATTTAGTCGATTCCCTACTAGGGTCAATACATTTAGTCGATTCCCTACTAGGGTCAATACATTTAGTCGATTCCCTACTAGGGTCAATACATTTAGTCGATTCCCTACTAGGGTCAATACATTTAGTCGATTCCCTACTAGGGTCAATACATTTAGTCGATTCCCTACTAGGGTCAATACATTTAGTCGATTCCCTACTAGGGTCAATACATTTAGTCGATTCCCTACTAGGGTCAATGCATTTAGTCGATTCCCTACTAGGGTCAATGCATTTAGTCGATTCCCTACTAGGGTCAATGCATTTAGTCGATTCCCTACTAGGGTCAATGCATCTAGTCGATTCCCTACTAGGGTCAATACATCTAGTTGATTCCCCACTAGGGTCAATACATCTAGTTGATTCCCCACTAGGGTCAATACATCTAGTTGATTCCCCACTAGGGTCAATACATCTAGTTGATTCCCTACTAGGGTCAATACATCTAGTTGATTCCCTACTAGGGTCAATACATCTAGTTGATTCCCTACTAGGGTCAATACATCTAGTTGATTCCCTACTAGGGTCAATACATCTAGTTGATTCCCTACTAGGGTCAATACGTTAAGTTGATTCCCTACTAGGGTCAATACGTTAAGTTGATTCCCTACTAGGGTCAATACGTTAAGTTGATTCCCTACTAGGGTCAATACATCTAGTTGATTCCCTACTAGGGTCAATACATC
>NC_088418.1:3343849-3381349 GCF_034236695.1 Oncorhynchus nerka | reverse complement strand
AGTATATCCAGTGTGTGTGTGTGTGTGTGTATAGTATATCCAGTGTGTGTGTGTGTGTGTGTGAATAGTATATCCAGTGTGTGTGTGAATAGTATATCCAGTGTGTGTGTGTGTGTGTGAATAGTATATCCAGTGTGTGTGTGTGTGTGTGTGTGAATAGTATATCCAGTGTGTGTGTGTGTGTGAATAGTATATCCAGTGTGTGTGTGTGTGTGAATAGTATATCCAGTGTGTGTGTGTGTGTGTGAATAGTATATCCAGTGTGTGTGTGTGTGTGTGAATAGTATATCCAGTGTGTGTGTGTGTGTGAATAGTATATCCAGTGTGTGTGTGTGTGTGAATAGTATATCCAGTGTGTGTGTGTGTGTGTGAATAGTATATCCAGTGTGTGTGTGTGTGTGTGAATAGTATATCCAGTGTGTGTGTGTGTGTGAATAGTATATCCAGTGTGTGTGTGTGTGTGTGTGTGTGTGAGAATAGTATATCCAGTGTGTGTGTGTGTGTGTGTGTGTAGTATATCCAGTGTGTGTGTGTGTGTGTGTGTAGTATATCCAGTGTGTGTGTGTGTGTGTGTGTGTGTAGTATATCCAGTGTGTGTGTGTGTGTGTGTGTGTAGTATATCCAGTGTGTGTGTGTGTGTGTAGTATATCCAGTGTGTGTGTGTGTGTGTAGTATATCCAGTGTGTGTGTGTGTGTGTGTAGTATATCCAGTGTGTGTGTGTGTGTGTAGTATATCCAGTGTGTGTGTGTGTGTGTAGTATATCCAGTGTGTGTGTGTGTGTGTAGTATATCCAGTGTGTGTGTGTGTGTGTAGTATATCCAGTGTGTGTGTGTGTGTGTAGTATATCCAGTGTGTGTGTGTGTGTGTGTGTGTGTGTGAATAGTATATCCAGTGTGTGTGTGTGCTGCATTCCTGCATGGTGTGTGTTCTGTGTAATGTCCTACCAATGGAGGGTTCCTGTATGAGCGGTGAGGATGTGGCACTAAGACTCTGCACCAGGCTGCCCAGCTCTTTGAGGGCACAGACCATCACGTGTTGACTGGCAGAAACATCAGCTGCTCCTGCCTTGTTCTCTCCACTGGTGTCATTCACTACTGCCTCTGGAGCAGGAGAGGGAAGGAAGAGGGAGGAGGGAAGGATGAGAGGGAGAGGGAGAGGGAAGGAGGAGAGGGAGAGGGAAGGAGGCGGGAGGAGAGGGAGAGGGAAGGAGGAGAGGGAAGGAGGAGGGAGGAGAGGGAAGGAGGAGGGAGGAGAGGGAGAGGGAAGGAGGAGAGGGAGAGGGAAGGAGGAGAGGGAGAGGGAAGGAGGAGGGAGGAGAGGGAAGGAGGAGGGAGGAGAGGGAGAGGGAAGGAGGAGGGAGGAGAGGGAAGGAGGAGGGAGGAGAGGGAGAGGGAAGGAGGAGGGAGGAGAGGGAGAGGGAAGGAGGAGGGAGGAGAGGGAAGGAGGAGGGAGGAGAGGGAAGGAGGAGGGAGGAGGGAGGAGAGGGAGAGAGAAGGAGGGAGAGAGGAGGGAGAGAGAAGGAGGAGGGGGAAGGAAGGAGGAGGGAGGAGAGGGAAGGAGGAGGGAGGAGAGGGAGAGGGAAGGAGGAGGGAGGAGAGGGAGAGGGAAGGAGGAGGGAGGAGAGGGAAAGGGAAGGAGGAGGGAGGAGAGGGAAAGGGAAGGAGGAGGGAGAGGGAAGGAGGAGGGAGAGGGAAGGAGGAGAGGAAAGGAGGAGAGGAAAGGAGGAGAGGAAAGGAGGGAGGGAGGAGAGGGAGAGAGAAGGAGGAGGGGAAGGAGGGGGAAGGAAGGAGGAGGGAGGAGAGGGAGAGGGAAGGAGGAGGGAGGAGAGGGAGAGGGAAGGAGGAGGGAGGAGAGGGAAAGGGAAGGAGGAGGGAGGAGAGGGAAAGGGAAGGAGGAGGGAGGAGAGGGAAAGGGAAGGAGGAGGGAGGAGAGGGAAAGGGCAGGAGGAGGGAGGAGAGGGAAAGGGCAGGAGGAGGGAGGAGAGGGAAAGGGCAGGAGGAGGGAGAGGGAAGGAGGAGAGGAAAGGAGGAGGGAGAGGGAAGGAGGAGGGAGGAGAGAGAGGAAGGAGGAGGGAGGAGAGGGAGAGAGAAGGAGGAGGGAGGAGAGGGAGAGAGAAGGAGGAGGGAGGAGAGGAAAGGAGAAGAGGGAAGGAGGGAGGAGAGGAGAGGGAAGGAGGAGGGAGGAGAGAGGGAAGAGAGAAGAGGGAGAGGGAAGGAGGGAGGATAGGAGAGGGAAGGAGGAGGGAGAAGAGAGGGAAGGAGGAGAGAAGAAGAGAGGGATACAGGAGAGGGAAGGAGGAAGAGGGGCCAAAGTAGTTTTGAGCACATTGTCAAGATGACTCATTGTATTATCCTTTAATAAACTTCAAGGAATCTCTAGCTAACAGGTAAACTCTAGCTAACAGGTAAACTCTAGCTAACAGGTAACAGGTAAACTCTAGCTAACAGGTAAACTCTAGCTAACAGGTAACAGGTAAACTCTAGCTAACAGGCAACCTCTAGCTAACAGGTAACAGGCAACCTCTAGCTAACAGGCAACCTCTAGCTAACAGGCAACCTCTAGCTAACAGGCAACCTCTAGCTAGCAGGTAACCTCTAGCTAGCAGGTAACAGGCAACCTCTAGCTAACAGGTAACAGGTAACCTCTAGCTAACAGGTAACAGGTAACCTCTAGCTAACAGGTAACAGGTAACCTCTAGCTAACAGGTAACCTCTAGCTAACAGGTAACCTCTAGCTAACAGGTAACCTCTAGCTAACAGGTAACAGGCAACCTCTAGCTAACAGGTAAACTCTAGCTAACAGGTAACAGGTAAACTCTAGCTAACAGGTAACAGGTAACCTCTAGCTAACAGGTAACAGGTCAACTTTAGCTAACAGGTAAACTCTAGCTAACAGGTAACAGGTAATCTCTAGCTAACAGGTAACCTCTAGCTAACAGGTAACAGGTCAACTTTAGCTAACAGGTAAACTCTAGCTAACAGGTAACAGGTCAACTCTAGCTAACAGGTAAACTCTAGCTAACAGGTAACAGGCAACCTCTAGCTAACAGGTAAACTCTAGCTAACAGGTAACAGGTAACCTCTAGCTAACAGGTAAACTCTAGCTAACAGGTAACAGGTAACCTCTAGCTAACAGGTAAACTCTAGCTAACAGGTAACAGGCAACCTCTAGCTAACAGGTAAACTCTAGCTAACAGGTAACCTCTAGCTAACAGGTAACCTCTAGCTAACAGGTAAACTCTAGCTAACAGGTAAACTCTAGCTAACAGGCAACCTCTAGCTAACAGGCAACCTCTAGCTAACAGGCAACCTCTAGCTAACAGGTAAACTCTAGCTAACAGGTAATAGGCAACCTCTAGCTAACAGGTAAACTCTAGCTAACAGGTAATAGGCAACCTCTAGCTAACAGGTAACCTCTAGCTAACAGGTAAACTCTAGCTAACAGGTAAACTCTAGCTAACAGGTAACAGGCAACCTCTAGCTAACAGGTAAACTCTAGCTAACAGGCAACCTCTAGCTAACAGGCAACCTCTAGCTAACAGGCAACCTCTAGCTAACAGGCAACCTCTAGCTAACAGGCAACCTCTAGCTAACAGGCAACCTCTAGCTAACAGGCAACCTCTAGCTAACAGGTAACCTCTAACTAACAGGTAACAGGTAACCTCTAGCTAACAGGTAACCTCTAGCTAACAGGTAACCTCTAGCTAACAGGTAACCTCTAGCTAACAGGTAACCTCTAGCTAACAGGTAACCTCTAGCTAACAGACAACCTCTAGCTAACAGACAACCTCTAGCTAACAGACAACCTCTAGCTAACAGACAACCTCTAGCTAACAGACAACCTCTAGCTAACAGACAACCTCTAGCTAACAGACAACCTCTAGCTAACAGACAACCTCTAGCTAACAGACAACCTCTAGCTAACAGGTAAACTCTAGCTAACAGGTAACAGGCAACCTCTAGCTAACAGGTAAACTCTAGCTAACAGGTAACAGGTAAACTCTAGCTAACAGGTAACAGGTAAACTCTAGCTAACAGGTAACAGGTAACCTCTAGCTAACAGGTAAACTCTAGCTAACAGGTAACAGGTAACCTCTAGCCAACAGGTAAACTCTAGCTAACAGGCAACCTCTAGCTAACAGGTAACCTCTAGCTAACAGGTAACCTCTAGCTAACAGGTAACCTCTAGCTAACAGGTAACCTCTAGCTAACAGGTAACCTCTAGCTAACAGGTAAACTCTAGCTAACAGGTAAACTCTAGCTAACAGGTAACAGGTAACCTCTAGCTAACAGGTAACAGGCAACCTCTAGCTAACAGGCAACCTCTAGCTAACAGGCAACCTCTAGCTAACAGGTAAACTCTAGCTAACAGGTAATAGGCAACCTCTAGCTAACAGGTAACCTCTAGCTAACAGGTAAACTCTAGCTAACAGGTAATAGGCAACCTCTAGCTAACAGGTAACCTCTAGCTAACAGGTAAACTCTAGCTAACAGGTAACAGGCAACCTCTAGCTAACAGGTAAACTCTAGCTAACAGGCAACCTCTAGCTAACAGGCAACCTCTAGCTAACAGGCAACCTCTAGCTAACAGGTAACCTCTAGCTAACAGGTAACCTCTAGCTAACAGGTAACCTCTAGCTAACAGGTAACCTCTAGCTAACAGGCAACCTCTAGCTTACAGGTAACCTCTAGCTAACAGGCAACCTCTAGCTAACAGGCAACCTCTAGCTAACAGGCAACCTCTAGCTAACAGGCAACCTCTAGCTAACAGGTAACAGGTAACCTCTAGCTAACAGGTAACAGGTAACCTCTAGCTAACAGGTAACCTCTAGCTAACAGGTAACCTCTAGCTAACAGGTAACCTCTAGCTAACAGGTAACCTCTAGCTAACAGGTAACAGGCAACCTCTAGCTAACAGGTAAACTCTAGCTAACAGGTAACAGGTAAACTCTAGCTAACAGGTAACAGGTAACCTCTAGCTAACAGGTAACAGGTCAACTTTAGCTAACAGGTAAACTCTAGCTAACAGGTAACAGGTAATCTCTAGCTAACAGGTAACCTCTAGCTAACAGGTAACAGGTCAACTTTAGCTAACAGGTAAACTCTAGCTAACAGGTAACAGGTAAACTCTAGCTAACAGGTAAACTCTAGCTAACAGGTAACAGGCAACCTCTAGCTAACAGGTAAACTCTAGCTAACAGGTAACAGGTAACCTCTAGCTAACAGGTAAACTCTAGCTAACAGGTAACAGGTAACCTCTAGCTAACAGGTAAACTCTAGCTAACAGGTAACAGGCAACCTCTAGCTAACAGGTAAACTCTAGCTAACAGGTAACCTCTAGCTAACAGGTAACCTCTAGCTAACAGGTAACCTCTAGCTAACAGGTAAACTCTAGCTAACAGGTAAACTCTAGCTAACAGGTAAACTCTAGCTAACAGGCAACCTCTAGCTAACAGGCAACCTCTAGCTAACAGGCAACCTCTAGCTAACAGGTAAACTCTAGCTAACAGGTAATAGGCAACCTCTAGCTAACAGGTAAACTCTAGCTAACAGGTAATAGGCAACCTCTAGCTAACAGGTAAACTCTAGCTAACAGGTAACAGGCAACCTCTAGCTAACAGGTAAACTCTAGCTAACAGGCAACCTCTAGCTAACAGGCAACCTCTAGCTAACAGGCAACCTCTAGCTAACAGGCAACCTCTAGCTAACAGGCAACCTCTAGCTAACAGGTAACCTCTAACTAACAGGTAACAGGTAACCTCTAGCTAACAGGTAACCTCTAGCTAACAGGTAACCTCTAGCTAACAGGTAACCTCTAGCTAACAGGTAACCTCTAGCTAACAGGTAACCTCTAGCTAACAGACAACCTCTAGCTAACAGACAACCTCTAGCTAACAGACAACCTCTAGCTAACAGACAACCTCTAGCTAACAGACAACCTCTAGCTAACAGACAACCTCTAGCTAACAGACAACCTCTAGCTAACAGACAACCTCTAGCTAACAGACAACCTCTAGCTAACAGACAACCTCTAGCTAACAGACAACCTCTAGCTAACAGACAACCTCTAGCTAACAGACAACCTCTAGCTAACAGACAACCTCTAGCTAACAGGTAAACTCTAGCTAACAGGTAAACTCTAGCTAACAGGTAACAGGCAACCTCTAGCTAACAGGTAAACTCTAGCTAACAGGTAACAGGTAAACTCTAGCTAACAGGTAACAGGTAAACTCTAGCTAACAGGTAACAGGTAACCTCTAGCTAACAGGTAAACTCTAGCTAACAGGTAACAGGTAACCTCTAGCCAACAGGTAAACTCTAGCTAACAGGCAACCTCTAGCTAACAGGTAACCTCTAGCTAACAGGTAACCTCTAGCTAACAGGTAACCTCTAGCTAACAGGTAAACTCTAGCTAACAGGTAAACTCTAGCTAACAGGTAACAGGTAACCTCTAGCTAACAGGTAACAGGCAACCTCTAGCTAACAGGTAAACTCTAGCTAACAGGCAACCTCTAGCTAACAGGCAACCTCTAGCTAACAGGCAACCTCTAGCTAACAGGCAACCTCTAGCTAACAGGCAACCTCTAGCTAACAGGTAATAGGCAACCTCTAGCTAACAGGTAACCTCTAGCTAACAGGTAAACTCTAGCTAACAGGTAATAGGCAACCTCTAGCTAACAGGTAACCTCTAGCTAACAGGTAAACTCTAGCTAACAGGTAACAGGCAACCTCTAGCTAACAGGTAAACTCTAGCTAACAGGCAACCTCTAGCTAACAGGCAACCTCTAGCTAACAGGCAACCTCTAGCTAACAGGCAACCTCTAGCTAACAGGCAACCTCTAGCTAACAGGTAACCTCTAGCTAACAGGTAACCTCTAGCTAACAGGTAACCTCTAGCTAACAGGTAACCTCTAGCTAACAGGTAATCTCTAGCTAACAGGTAACCTCTAGCTAACAGGCAACCTCTAGCTTACAGGTAACCTCTAGCTAACAGGCAACCTCTAGCTAACAGGCAACCTCTAGCTAACAGGCAACCTCTAGCTAACAGGCAACCTCTAGCTAACAGGCAACCTCACCTCTAGCTAACAGGCAACCTCTAGCTAACAGGCAACCTCTAGCTAACAGGCAACCTCTAGCTAACAGGCAACCTCTAGCTAACAGGCAACCTCTAGCTAACAGGTAACAGGTAACCTCTAACTAACAGGTAACAGGTAACCTCTAGCTAACAGGTAACCTCTAGCTAACAGGTAACCTCTAGCTAACAGGTAACCTCTAGCTAACAGACAACCTCTAGCTAACAGACAACCTCTAGCTAACAGACAACCTCTAGCTAACAGACAACCTCTAGCTAACAGACAACCTCTAGCTAACAGACAACCTCTAGCTAACAGACAACCTCTAGCTAACAGACAACCTCTAGCTAACAGACAACCTCTAGCTAACAGACAACCTCTAGCTAACAGACAACCTCTAGCTAACAGACAACCTCTAGCTAACAGACAACCTCTAGCTAACAGACAACCTCTAGCTAACAGACAACCTCTAGCTAACAGACAACCTCTAGCTAACAGACAACCTCTAGCTAACAGACAACCTCTAGCTAACAGACAACCTCTAGCTAACAGACAACCTCTAGCTAACAGACAACCTCTAGCTAACAGGTAAACTCTAGCTAACAGGTAACAGGCAACCTCTAGCTAACAGGTAAACTCTAGCTAACAGGTAACAGGTAAACTCTAGCTAACAGGTAACAGGTAAACTCTAGCTAACAGGTAACAGGTAACCTCTAGCTAACAGGTAAACTCTAGCTAACAGGTAACAGGCAACCTCTAGCTAACAGGTAACCTCTAGCTAACAGGTAACCTCTAGCTAACAGGTAAACTCTAGCTAACAGGTAACCTCTAGCTAACAGGTAACCTCTAGCTAACAGGTAAACTCTAGCTAACAGGTAATAGGCAACCTCTAGCTAACAGGTAAACTCTAGCTAACAGGTAACAGGTAAACTCTAGCTAACAGGTAACAGGTCAACTCTAGCTAACAGGTAACAGGTAAACTCTAGCTAACAGGTAACAGGTCAACTCTAGCTAACAGGTAACAGGTCAACTCTAGCTAACAGGTAACAGGTCAACTCTAGCTAACAGGTAACAGGTCAACTCTAGCTAACAGGTAACAGGTCAACTCTAGCTAACAGGTAACAGGTCAACTCTAGCTAACAGGTAACAGGTCAACTCTAGCTAACAGGTAACAGGGCAACCTCTAGCTAACAGGTAACAGGGCAACCTCTAGCTAACAGGGCAACCTCTAGCTAACAGGGCAACCTCTAGCTAACAGGGCAACCTCTAGCTAACAGGGCAACCTCTAGCTAACAGGGCAACCTCTAGCTAACAGGGCAACCTCTAGCTAACAGGCAACCTCTAGCTAACAGGTAACCTCTAGCTAACAGGTAACAGGTAACCTCTAGCTAACAGGTAACAGGTAACCTCTAGCTAACAGGTAACCTGTAGCTAACAGGTAACCTGTAGCTAACAGGTAACCTGTAGCTAACAGGTAACCTCTAGCTAACAGACAACCTCTAGCTAACAGACAACCTCTAGCTAACAGACAACCTCTAGCTAACAGACAACCTCTAGCTAACAGACAACCTCTAGCTAACAGACAACCTCTAGCTAACAGACAACCTCTAGCTAACAGGTAACCTCTAGCTAACAGGTAAAATAGGCTAACAGGTAACCTCTAGCTAACAGGTAAAATAGGCTAACAGACAACCTCTAGCTAACAGGTAACATCTAGCTAACAGGTAAAATAGGCTAACAGGTAACCTCTAGCTAACAGACAACCTCTAGCTAACAGGCAACCTCTAGCTAACAGACAACCTCTAGCTAACAGGTAAAATAGGCTAACAGGTAACCTCTAGCTAACAGGCACCCTCTAGCTAACAGACAACCTCTAGCTAACAGGTAACATCTAGCTAACAGGTAAAATAGGCTAACAGGTAACCTCTAGCTAACAGGTAAAATAGGCTAACAGGTAACCTCTAGCTAACAGGTAAAATAGGCTAACAGGCAACCTCTAGCTAACAGGCAACCTCTAGCTAACAGGCAACCTCTAGCTAACAGGCAACCTCTAGCTAACAGGTAACAGGGACATTGTAATATATCTATATTATAATCATGCATTAACAGTACTAAATATCAGCATTAAGACAGACAGCACAAAGGTCTGAGGATTCATCATCACCAGGACATTTAATGAACCCACATCAAATATGGCTGGGAGTTTGCATCAAATAGGACATCTGCCATGGTTTCTCTGCTGGCGAAAGATGGGCAAGACATCTGGATTTATGAAATGTTTTGGCTTTAATAGATACGTTTTCCCCTCTTACTTTGGTCTCATTCGAGATGGTTCCTATGATGAATTAAAACCCTCAGAGCTCAGTAGGAAGAAATTATGTTTTCTATGATATACAGTGCTAGTCAAAAGTTTGGACATACCTACTCATTCAAGGGTTCTTTATTTTTACTATGTTCCACATTGTAGAATAACAGTGAAGACATCACAACTATGAAGAAATAACACATATGGAGTCATGTAGTAACCAAAACAAGTGTTAGTCAAATCAACATATTTTTTATATTTTAGTAGCAACCCTTTGCCTTGATGACAGCTTTGTTCTCTTGGGATGCTATCAACCAGCTTCACCTGGAATGCTTTTCCAACAGCCTTGAAGGAGTTCCCACATATGCTGAGCACTTGTTGGCTGCTTTTCATTCACAACCCATCTCAATTGGGTTGAGGTCAGGTGATTGTGGAGGCCAGGTCATCTAATGCAGCACTCTATCACTCTCCTTCTTGGTCAAACAGCCCTTACATAACCTGGAGGTGTGTTGGGTCATTGTCCTGTTGAAAAACAAATGATAGTCCCACTAAACCCAAACCAGATGGGATGGTGTATCACTGCAGAATGCTGTGGTGGCCATGCTGTTTAAGTGTGCCTTGAATTCTAAATAAATCCCACAGTGTCACCAGCAAAGCACCCCCACACCATAACACCTCCTCCTCCGTGCTTCACGGTGGGAACCACACATGCGGAGATCATCCGTTCACCTACTCTGCATCTCACAAAGACACGGCGGTTGGAACCAAAAATCTCAAATTTAGACTCATCAGACCAAAGGACAAATTTCCACCGGTCTAATGTCCATTGCTCGTGTTTCTTGGCCCAACCGAGTCTCTTCTTCTTATTGGTGTCCTTTAGTAATGGTTTCTTTGCAGCAATTAGACCATGAAGGCCTGATTTATTGAGTCTTCTCTGAACAGTTGATGTTGAGATGTGTCTGTCACTTTATTTGGACTGGTAACTCTAATACATGTATCCTCTGCAGAGGTAACTCTGGGTCTCCTTTCCTGTGGTGGTCCTCATGAGAGCCAGTTAACTCTCTAATGAACTGATCCTCTGCAGCAGAGGTAACTCTGGGTCTTCCTTTCCTGTGGCGGTCCTCATGAGAGCCAGTGTCATCATATCGCTTGATGGTTTCTGCGACTGCACTTGAAGAAACTTAAAAAGTTATTCAAATGTTCCACATTGACCGACCTTCATGTCTTAAAGTAATGATGGACTGTCGTTTCTCTTTGCTTATTTGAGCTGTTCTTGCCATAATATGGACTTGGTCTTTTAACAAATAGGGCTATCTTCTGTATACCACCCCTACCTTGTCACAACACAACTGATTGGCTCAAACACAGGCAAAGGGTGGCTACTTTGAATAATCTCAAAAATAAAACATATTTTGATTTGTTTAACGTTTTTTTGGTTACTACATGATTCCATATGTGTTACTACATGATTCCATATGTGTTACTACATGACTCCATATGTGTTACTACATGACTCCATATGTGTTACTACATGATTCCATATGTGTTACTACATGACTCCATATGTGTTACTACATGATTCCATATGTGTTACTACATGACTCCATATGTGTTACTACATGATTCCATATGTGTTACTACATGACTCCATATGTGTTACTACATGATTCCATATGTGTTACTACATGATTCCATATGTGTTACTACATGACTCCATATGTGTTACTACATGATTCCATATGTGTTACTACATGATTCCATATGTGTTACTACATGACTCCATATGTGTTACTACATGATTCCATATGTGTTACTACATGATTCCATATGTGTTACTACATGATTCCATATGTGTTACTACATGATTCCATATGTGTTATTTCATGATTCCATATGTGTTACTACATGATTCCATATGTGTTACTACATGATTCCATATGTGTTACTACATGACTCCATATGTGTTACTACATGACTCCATATGTGTTACTACATGACTCCATATGTGTTACTACATGATTCCATATGTGTTACTACATGACTCCATACGTGTTACTACATGATTCCATACGTGTTACTACATGATTCCATACGTGTTACTACATGATTCCATACGTGTTACTACATGATTCCATATGTGTTACTACATGATTCCATATGTGTTACTACATGATTCCATATGTGTTACTACATGATTCCATATGTGTTACTACATGATTCCATATGTGTTACTACATGATTCCATATGTGTTACTACATGATTCCATATGTGTTATTTCATGATTCCATATGTGTTACTACATGATTCCATATGTGTTACTACATGATTCCATATGTGTTACTACATGATTCCATATGTGTTACTACATGATTCCATATGTGTTACTACATGATTCCATATGTGTTACTACATGATTCCATATGTGTTACTACATGATTCCATATGTGTTACTACATGATTCCATACGTGTTACTACATGACTCCATATGTGTTACTACATGATTCCATATGTGTTACTACATGATTCCATATGTGTTATTTCATAGTTTACAATGTAAAAAAAAAAGTAAAAAAAAAAATGAAGAAAAACCCTGGAATGAGTAGGTGTGTCCAAACTTTGGACAGATACTGGAGTAAAAAGATGGCCAGTTGACACAGACAGTTGACACAGAAGGTTTCAGAGGGAATCACAGAGTAAGAATCTGGAGAAGTTATTTTGTAAAAAAAAAAGAAAAAAAGAAAGTGATTGTGATGATAGGATGGGAGTAATTCCAACACCAAATGATGTCACACACAAAAAGACCAATTAGTTCATGTTTGTTTTTGTTTTTATAAAAGCTCCCCATGGGGGATAAAAGGCTTTCTTTTGCTGAGTGTGTGAGTTAATTGGTTAATTGCTTTTCATCTCTATAACAAGATAATGTGATATACTTTTTACAGGTTAGCAGGGTATAGTTAAATACACTATAGGGAGTGTGCAATGGTAACAGAGTTGCACAATTTCAGCAACTTCGACAAAATCCCTGGTTTTCCAGAAATCCTGGTTGGAATATTACTACAGGGGAAGGAAGAAGGAAATACGGAATCCTCCAACCAAGATTTTCTGGAAACACAGGGAATTCTGGGAAAGTTGCCCTATCTACTATATATATATTAAAGCCAGACTCAGCCCCAAATAAAATGTCCCTTTCCCCCCCCTCCCTGGTTTAAAACATCTTGAACTGTATAGATCAGGGGTGGGCAACACCAGTCCTCGAGGGCCTGATTGGTAGAACACCTTTTCTCCATCCCTAGAAAACACAGCTGATTAATCACATTCCAAACTGAAGATCCTGATTAGGTGATTATTGGAGTCAGGTGTGTTCGCTGAGGGCAAAAAACTGTGACACCAAATCAGGCCCCCGAGGACTGGAGTTGTCCACCCCTGGTCTACGGTGTCTGGGATGATGGAGTTGATGCGTGCCATACCCAGCCTTTTAAAGAACTTCATGACTATAGATGTGACTATAGATGTGAGGACTGGAGTTGTTGACATGACTATAGATGTGACTGCTACAGGGTGGTAGTCATGTCAGGCCCCCCGAGGACTGGAGTTGTTGACATGACTATAGATGTGACTGCTACAGGGTGGTAGTCATGTCAGGCCCCCCGAGGACTGGAGTTGTTGACATGACTATAGATGTGACTGCTACAGGGTGGTAGTCATGTCAGGCCCCCCGAGGACTGGAGTTGTTGACATGACTATAGACGTGACTGCTACAGGGTGGTAGTCATGTCAGGCCCCCCGAGGACTGGAGTTGTTGACGTCTGTCCTTAATAACATGAGACTTACAGAGTCTGTCTTTAATGGGTTATAATCTCTATAGTAGTAGCAGTAAAATGTTAGTCTCATTCTGGAAAAACCTACGATGCATCCAAAATGCCACCCTATTCCCTATTATAGTGTACCACCCACAGGGCTCTATAGGGCTCCACATAGAAAGTAAGGGACCATTTGAGATGCATAAGGCCCTAGAATGGCTGGAGATGTAAGAAAAAGTCAATACCAGCAGAACTGTGCCTCCGAGCAGAGGTAAGAGCTGAGATGAGAAAAAGAAGAACAAATGAGAGAGAGCGAGAGAGAGACACACAGGTGAGAGAGAGAGAGAGACACAGGTGAGAGAGAAAGAGAGACACACACAGGTGAGAGAGAGAGAGAGAGAGAGAGACACAGGTGAGAGCGAGAGAGAGACACACACAGGTGAGAGAGAGAGCGAGAGAGAGAGAGAGAGAGACACACAGGTGAGAGAGAGAGAGAGAGAGACGCACAGGTGAGAGAGAGAGAGAGAGAGACGCACAGGTGAGAGAGAGAGAGAGAGACACACACGTGAGAGAGAGAGAGACACAGGTGAGAGAGAGAGAGAGAGAGAGAGAGAGAGAGAGACACACACAGGTGAGAGAGAGACACAGACACACACAGGTGAGAGAGAGACAGGTGAGAGAGAGAGAGAACAGGTGAGAGAGAGAGAGAGACACACACAGGTGAGAGAGAGACACAGGTGAGAGAGAGAGAGAGACACAGGTGAGAGAGAGAGAGAGAGAACAGGAGAGAGAGAGAGAGAGAGAGACACACACAGGTGAGAGAGAGAGAGAGAGAGAGAGAGAGATCAGTGGAGTCAGGATGAGCAGAGCAAGTGAAAAGCCCACCCACTCCAAAATGAGAGATGGAAAAACAAAAACACTTGTGTGTTGGAGAACCCCAACTTCCACTTAGTCAATGGGAGACTGGACCTAAGTTGAAGTTGGGATTTGACCCTTTACAAAAGTACAAACAAGAAAGAAAAAATAATCAAAAGTAAAATCATAAGAAATTAATGATCAAATTAAATGAAGTATATCTTAAATGATGAGAACTAAAATGATAATAATAAGGTGTACTTACTCTGTAAAGCTCTGAACCGTGAAATCTCCCCCCCATCTATCTCCTTACCCACAGCCCTCATCTGTTTACTGATAGCCTGGCAGATGTCTTTCCCCGCAGCGATCTGGGCCTTCTCCCCTAGCAGCCCCCCCAGAGTGGAGCGCAGCATGAACGACACACAGCGACGGGAGTACACCTGTTCACACACACACACACACACACACACACACATCCTTAGTGTTAACACACACACACACACACAGGGAGTACATCCTTAGCTTAGCTCATCACTATGCTAAGGATCCTGGGACTAAACATCTCCCTCTGCAACTGGATCCTGGACTTCCTGACGGGCCGCCCCCAGGTGGTGAGGGTAGGTAGCAACACATCCGCCACGTTGATCCTCAACACTAGGGGCCCTTCAGGGTTGTGTGCTCAGTCTCCCCTCCCGTACTCCCTGTTCACCCATGACTGCACGGCCAGGCACGACTCCAACACCATCATTAAGTTTGCCAATGAAACAACAGTGGTTGGCCTGATGACCAACAACAACGAGACAGCCTATTGGGAGGTCAGAGATATATAGCCCCTCTACTGTATGTATATAGCCCCTCTACTGTATGTATATAGCCCCTCTACTGTATGTATATAGCCCCTCTACTGTATGTATATAGCCCCTCTACTGTATGTATATAGCCCCTCTACTGTATGTATATAGCCCTCTACTGTATGTATATAGCCCCTCTACTGTATGTATATAGCCCCTCTACTGTATGTATATAGCCCCTCTACTGTATGTATATAGCCCCTCTATATAGCCCCTCTACTGTATGTATATAGCCCATCTACTGTATGTATATAGCCCCTCTACTGTATATATATAGCCCCTCTACTGTATATATATAGCCCCTCTACTGTATATATATAGCCCCTCTACTGTATGTATATAGCCCCTCTACTGTATGTATATAGCCCCTCTACTGTATGTATATAGCCCCTCTACTGTATGTATATAGCCCCTCTACTGTATGTATATAGCCCCTCTACTGTAAGTATATAGCCCCTCTACTGTAAGTATATAGCCCCTCTACTGTAAGTATATAGCCCCTCTACTGTAAGTATATAGCCCCTCTACTGTATGTATATAGCCCCTCTACTGTATGTATATAGCCCCTCTACTGTATGTATAGAGCCTCTCTACTGTATAGAGCCCCTCTACTGTATAGAGCCCCTCTACTGTATATAGCCCCTCTACTGTATATAGCCCCTCTACTGTATATAGCCTGGTTACTGGTTTCACTGTTACTCACTTCCTTACGTATCCGAGTTGAAAATGCCATGGAAACCCATGTAACTTGTATTTGTCATTCGGTACATGAGAATTTAACGGTAAAAGTTATTTTTATGTGTACTATGTCATCACACACAGTCTTTTATCTGCAAAAAGTACGTTTGATGAAAACACACCTACAGTAGGAAATGTAATGTTTTATGCAGATTTTAGAATGTATGTGAATGTATTTAGAATGTAGAATGAATGTATGAATACCTAGGATAGGATAAAGTAATCCTTCTCCCCCCCCCTTAAAAGATTTAGATGCACTATTGTAAAGTGGCTGTTCCACTGGATGTCATAAGGTGAAAGCACCAATTTGTAAGTCGCTCTGGATAAGAGCGTCTGCTAAATGACTTAAATGTAAAATGTAAGTGTATATATGTACATATGCTAACACAATGCTAACTTCCCTAGCATGGACAGCATAATGCTATGTGATTTTCATTGAAAACTCCCATAGCAATAGTTATGCTAACACAATGCTAACTTCCCTAGCATGGACAGCATAATGCTACTCACCGCCTCCACGTGTGTCTGGGTGGCCCGCGGGTGGCTGACCAGGTCCAGGACATGAGACAGGAACGTGGCAAAGTTCCGCTCCAGCCACTGGCCGCCCAGCGTGGTCACGAATACAACATATGCCTATTGGAAAAGAGAAGGAACATTACACGATTACATCATCACCTCGTTATCACACCATCACCTTATGAATGGTTATAACACCATCATCACCTTGTTATGAATGGTTATTACCCCAATATCGCTGGTACCACACTCGCCCCAATATCGCTGGTACCACACTCGCCCCAATATCGCTGGTACCACACTCGCCCCAATATCGCTGGTACCACACTCGCCCCAATATCGCTGGTACCACACTCGCCCCAATATCGCTGGTACCACACTCGCCCAATATCGCTGGTACCACACTCGCCCCAATATCGCTGGTACCACACTCGCCCCCAATATCGCTGGTACCACACTCGCCCCAATATCGCTGGTACCACACTCGCCCCAATATCGCTGGTACCACACTCGCCCCAATATCGCTGGTACCACACTCGCCCCAATATCGCTGGTACCACACTCGCCCCAATATCGCTGGTACCACACTCGCCCCAATATCCCTGGTACCACACTCGCCCCAATATCCCTGGTACCACACTCGCCCCCAATATCCCTGGTACCACACTCGCCCCAATATCCCTGGTACCACACTCGCCCCAATATCCCTGGTACCACACTCGCCCCAATATCGCTGGTACCACACTCGCCCCAATATCGCTGGTACCACACTCGCCCCAATATCGCTGGTACCACACTCGCCCCAATATCCCTGGTACCACACTCGCCCCAATATCCCTGGTACCACACTCGCCCCAATATCCCTGGTACCACACTCGCCCCAATATCCCTGGTACCACACTCGCCCCAATATCGCTGGTACCACACTCGCCCCAATATCCCTGGTACCACACTCGCCCCAATATCGCTGGTACCACACTCGCCCCAATATCGCTGGTACCACACTCGCCCCAATATCGCTGGTACCACACTCGCCCCAATATCCCTGGTACCACACTCGCCCCAATATCGCTGGTACCACACTCGCCCCAATATCGCTGGTACCACACACCAATCAGCCTGTTTGAGGGGATCAGATTGAGCTGTCTGACTGTGCAGAATCACTCCTCTTCATCACATAATGATCAGTTACTGGGGATGAATGTGATTTGTAGATTTGTGATTCTCCAGTCGGACAGCGATGTCGTCACATCTCAAACAAGCACATTATTATTCAACAACCTACCCAAACGGGAGGGACTTCTACGTACCTGTGTGACTCCCACCCGTACCTCCCTGCTGACAGAGCCCCCTCCCTTCAGCATCTCCCCCCCGCTCTTCAGGAAGCCAGACCCCCCTCTTAGGAAGCCTGTAGCCATCAGCTCCAACACCTCGTCTAGTGTGGCACGTTTCACGTTCTGACGCATCACTAGAGGAGACGGTAACATAGCATAGGGACAGAGGTCAGAGGGGGGGGGGGGGGGGGGGGGGGGGGGGGTACCAGTGATATTGGTTAAGCACAGGGTTTGGAGGGCTCTGAGATATGATCGTCAGTCAGCACAGGGTTTGGAGGGCTCTGAGATACGATCGTCAGTCAGCACAGGGTTTGGAGGGCTCTGAGATATGATCGTCAGTCAGCACAGGGTTTGGAGGGCTCTGAGATATGATCGTCAGTCAGCACAGGGTTTGGAGGGCTCTGAGATATGATCGTCAGTCAGCACAGGGTTTGGAGGGCTCTGAGATATGATCGTCAGTCAGCACAGGGTTTGGAGGGCTCTGAGATACGATCGTCAGTCAGCACAGGGTTTGGAGGGCTCTGAGATACGATCGTCAGTCAGCACAGGGTTTGGAGGGCTCTGAGATATGATCGTCAGTCAGCACAGGGTTTGGAGGTCTCTGAGATATGATCGTCAGTCAGCACAGGGTTTGGGGGTCTCTGAGATATGATCGTCAGTCAGCACAGGGTTTGGAGGGCTCTGAGATACGATCGTCAGTCAGCACAGGGTTTGGAGGGCTCTGAGATATGATCGTCAGTCAGCACAGGGTTTGGAGGGCTCTGAGATACGATCGTCAGTCAGCACAGGGTTTGGAGGGCTCTGAGATACGATCGTCAGCACAGGGTTTGGAGGGCTCTGAGATACGATCGTCAGTCAGCACAGGGTTTGGAGGGCTCTGAGATATGATCGTCAGTCAGCACAGGGTTTGGAGGGCTCTGAGATACGATCGTCAGCACAGGGTTGGGGGGCTCTGAGATATGATCGTCAGCACAGGGTTTGGAGGTCTCTGTTTGTGAATGTTAATATAGTCTATAGCCTAGAATGAAATACACGAGGAACATGGAAACACCGCAGCATTAGGAAAGCACCACTTCTGCAGCTTCAAAATGACTAAGACATATATTAATAATGACTAAGACATATATTAATAATGACTAAGACATATATTAATAATGACTAAGACATATATTAATAATGACTAAGACATATATTAATAATGACTAAGACATATATTAATAATGACTAAGACATATATTAATAATGACTAAGACATAAGGTAATCATGTAACTCTTGACATCCAGTCCCTATACTTGTGTAGTAATTATTACAATAATTATTACAATAACATTGCTACATAGGTAATTATATTTTTATTACACAGGCACAAGAACAGTTTAATGTTAAGTGTTACTAAGGATGCTAACCGTAACAAAATACGGCTATGAAGTGTTGAATGGAAACTAAATATCCAAAAACTGCTTTCTTGAATAAACTAGAGCCAAGGATCGAGGAGAACCATGTTAGTCTGTAGTCAGAGTAAACTATCCATTTCAAGATGTAATAGCAGAGTTCCCCAACTGGCGGCCCGTTATAAAAAATATAAAAATTATAATTAAAAATGAAATATTTGGTATTATTCTTTGTTACATTTACAGTGCATTCAGAAAGTATTCAGACCCCTTGACTTTTTCCACATTTTGTTATGTTACAGCCTTATTCTAAAATTGAATAAAATATGTTTTTCCTCAATAATCTACACACAATACCCCATAATGACATCACAATACCCCATAATGACATCACAATACCCCATAATGACATCACAATACCCCATAATGACATCACAATACCCCATAATGACATCACAATACCCCATAATGACAAACCAAAACCAGTTGGTTTGAAATGTTTCAAAAAAAAAAAAACTGAAATATCACGTTTTTTTAGGTATTCAGACCATTAACTCAGTACTTTGTTTGAAGCACATTTGGCAGTAATTACAGCCTTGAGTCTTCTTGGGAAATGCTACAAGCTCGGCACACCTGTATTTGGGGAGTTTCTCCTATTCTTCTCTGCAGATCCTCTCAAGCCCTGTCAGGTTGGATGGGAAGCGTTGCTGCACAGCTATTTTCAGGTCTCTCCAGAGATGTTAGATCGGGTTCAAGTCCAGGCTCTGGCTGGGCCACTCAAAGACATTCAGAGATTTGTCCCAAAGCCACTCCTACGTTGTCTTGGCTGTGTGCTTTGGGTCGTTGTTCTGTTGGAGGGTAAATCTTCGCCCCAGTCTGAGGTTCTGAGTGCTCTGGAACAGGTTTTCATCAAGGATCTCTCTGTACTTTGCTCCGTTCATCTTTCCCCCGATCCTGATTAGCCTCCCAGTCCCTGTCACTGAAAAACATCCCCACAGCATGATGCTGCCACCACCATGCATCACCGTAAGGATGGTGCCAGGTTTCCTCTAGATGTGACGCTTGGTATTAAGACCAAAGAGTTCAGCCGTGGTCATCAGACCAGAGAATCTGGTTTCTCATGGTCTGAGAGTCCTTTAGGTACCTTTTAGCAAACTCCAAGTGGGCTGTCATGTGGCTTTAACTGAGGAGTGGCTTCCGTCTGGCCACTCTACCGTAAAGGCCTGATTGGTGGAGTGCTGCAGAGATGGTTGTCCTTCTGGAAGGTTCTCCCATCTCAACAGAGGAACTCTGGAGCTCCGTCAGGTCAGGTTCTTGGTCACCTCCCTGACCAGGGCCCTTCTCCCCTGATAGCTCAGTTTGGCCTGGTGGCCAGCTCTAGGAAGAGTCTTGGTGGTTCCAAACTTCTTCCATTTCAGAATGATGGAGGCCACTGTGTTCTTGGGGACCTTCAATACTGAAGACATTTTTTTGGTTCCCTTCCTCAGATCTGAGCCTCGACACAATCCTGTCTTGGAGCTCTATGGACAATTCCTTCGACCTCATGACTTGGTTTTTGCTCTGACATGCACTGTCAACTGTGGGACCTTTATATAGACAGGTGTGTGCCTTTCCAAATCATGTCCAATCAATTGAATTTACTACAGGTGGACTCCAATCAAGTTGTAGAAACATCTCAAGGATGAACATTGGAAATAGGATGCACCTGAGGTCAATTTCGAGTCTCATAGCAAACTGTCTGAATACTTATAGCGTATTTACATATCTGTTTTAATACATTTGCAAAAATGTCTAAAAACCTCTTTTTGCATTTTCATTATGTGTGTAGATTCATGTAGAAAAACTATTATTTAATTAATTTTAGAATAAGGCTGTACCGTAACAAAATCTCAACACCCCCCCACTTGGATCTCAACCCCCTCCACTGGGATCTCAACCCCCACTGGGTTCTCAAACCCCACTCCACTGGGATCTCAAACCCCCCCACTGGGATCTCAAACCCCCCACTGGGATCTCAAACCCCCCCACTGGGATCTCAAACCCCCCACTGGGATCTCAAACCCCCCACTGGGATCTCAACTGGGATCTCAACCCCCCACTGGGATCTCAACCCCCCACTGGGATCTCAACCCCCCACTGGGATCTCAACCCCCCACTGGGATCTCAAACCCCCCACTGGGATCTCAAACCCCCCACTGGGATCTCAAACCCCCCACTGGGATCTCAACCCCCACTGGGATCTCAACCCCCCGACTGAGACCCATCAGAGAGCCCTCGACATTATAAACGAGACCCATCAGAGAGCCCCCTCGATATTATCAACGAGACCCATCAGAGAGCCCCCTCGACATTATCAACGAGACCCATCAGAGAGCCCCCTCGACATTATCAGCGAGACCCATCAGAGCCCCTCGACATTATCAACGAGACCCATCAGAGAGCCCCTCGACATTATCAACGAGACCCATCAGAGAGCCCCCTCGATATTATCAACGAGACCCATCAGAGAGCCCCCTCGACATTATCAGCGAGACCCATCAGAGAGCCCCTCGATATTATAAACGAGACCCATCAGAGAGCCCCCTCGATATTATCAGCGAGACCCATCAGAGAGCCCCTCGATATTATCAACGAGACCCATCAGAGAGCCCCTTGATGAATCCCACAGCAGATGAATACACTAAATGTTATTGGCTCTGGATAAGTGACTAACATGTCAAACCTGACAAAGGAAACCCCATTAGAGCATGCTCCTAACCTGCAGCTTGTTTGGGCATCAGGGCCGTGGCCATGACGGTTCCTAGTAGTTTGGATACGGCTACCCTCACTCCATAGTTCGATCCTTCCAGGGCCTTGAAGCACAGAGTAGCTACGTTCTCCAGCTCGGTGGTCCACATGAAGACAGCCTCATTCTGCAGCTCTAGCAGACACTATAGACAGAGAGGACAGAGTGAGAGAAAGAAAGAAAGAGAGAGACAGAAAGAGAGAGACAGAGAGACCGAGTTAATCGTTAGATCCTTTCAGGGCCTTGAAGCGCAGAGTAGATACGTTCTCCAGATATGTGGTCCACTTGAACGCGCCGGCCGATGGCCATCGTCCTCCCGCCGACCGATGGTTATCGTCCTCCCGCCGACCGATGGTTATCGTCCTCCCGCCGACCGATGGTTATCGTCCTCCCGCAGACCGATGGTTATCGTCCTCCCGCAGACCGATGGTTATCGTTCTCCCGCAGACCGATGGTTATCGTCCTCCCGCCGACCATAGTCCTCCCGCCGACCGATGGTTATCGTCCTCCCGCAGACCGATGGTTATCTCCTCCCGCCGACCGGTGGCCATCGTCCTCCCGCCGACCGGTGGCCATCGTCCTCCCGCCGACCGGTGGCCATCGTCCTCCCGCCGACCGGTGGTTATCGTCCTCCCGCCGGCCGATGGTTATCGTCCTCCCGCCGACCATAGTCCTCCCGCAGACCGGTGGCCATCGTCCTCCCGCAGACCGGTGGCCATCGTCCTCCCGCAGACCGATGGTTATCTCCTCCCGCCGGCCGATGGTTATCGTCCTCCCGCCGACCATAGTCCTCCCGCAGACCGGTGGCCATCGTCCTCCCGCCGACCGGTGGCCATCGTCCTCCCGCCGACCGGTGGCCATCGTCCTCCCGCCGACCGGTGGTTATCGTCCTCCCGCCGGCCGATGGTTATCGTCCTCCCGCCGACCATAGTCCTCCCGCAGACCGGTGGCCATCGTCCTCCCGCAGACCGGTGGCCATCGTCCTCCCGCAGACCGGTGGTTATCTCCTCCCGCCGGCCGATGGTTATCGTCCTCCCGCCGACCATAGTCCTCCCGCAGACCGGTGGCCATCCGGTCCTCCCGCGACCCATCGCCGATGGTTATCGTCCTCCCGCATGGTTATCGTCCTCCCGCCCGACCATAGTCCTCCCGCAGACCGATGGTTCCCGCATCGTCCTCCCGCCGATGGTTACCCTCCCGATGGTTATCCTCCCGTCCTCCCGCCGGCCGATGGTTATCGTCCTCCCGCAGACCGATGGTTATCGTCCTCCCGCAGACCGATGGTTATCGTCCTCCCGCCGGCCGATGGTTATCGTCCTCCCGCAGACCGATGGTTATCGTCCTCCCGCCGGCCGATGGTTATCGTCCTCCCGCCGGCCGATGGTTCATTATATCTGAGCCCTTTCACAATGTGGACTGTTGCACAGTATTCACTAACCTTAGCCACAGCACAGCGCACAGCCATGGAGCGGTCTGTGAGTAGGGAACGAGCGTTCTTATAGATGTCTCTATGGCAAGAGGCTGCTGCTCCACCAAGACCATTCAACACCTTCTGTAGACTGAGTAGAATCTCACTACGACCCTGGGACTGGAGACAGAGGAGGAGGAGGGGATGAGAGGGGAGGGAGGAGATATGAGAGAGAGGAGGAGGAGGGGATGAGAGGGATGAGACCGATGAGAGAGGAGGGGATGGATGAGAGAGGAGGGGATGGATGAGAGAGGAGGGGATGGATGAGAGAGGAGGGGGATGGATGAGAGAGAGGAGGGATGAGAGAGAGGGATGAGGGAGGAGATGAGAGAGGAGGGATGAGAGAGAGGAGGGATGAGAGAGGAGAGATGAGGAGAGGAGGGGATGAGAGAGAGGAGGGATGAGGGAGAGGAGGGGATGAGAGAGAGGAGGGGATGAGATATGAGAGAGAGGAGGAGGAGGGGATGAGAGGGATGAGACCGATGAGAGAGAGGAGGGATGAGAGAGGAGGGGATGGATGAGAGAGGAGGGGATGGATGAGAGGGGAGGGGATGGATGAGAGGAGGGGATGAGAGAGAGGAGGGATGAGAGAGAGGAGGGATGAGAGAGAGGAGGGGATGAGAGAGAGGAGGGGATGAGAGAGAGGAGGGGATGAGAGGGGAGGGATGAGAGAGAGGAGGGGATGAGAGGGGAGGGATGAGAGAGAGGAGGGGATGAGAGGGGAGGGATGAGAGAGAGGACGGGATGAGAGAGAGGACGGGATGAGAGAGAGGACGGGATGAGAGAGAGGACGGGATGAGAGAGAGGAGAGGGATGAGAGAGAGGAGAGGGATGAGAGAGAGGAGAGGGATGAGAGGAGAGGGATGAGAGGAGAGGGATGAGAGGAGAGGGATAAAACAGAGGAGGGGATGAGAGGGAGGAGGTAATGAGAGGATGAGACAGAGGAGGAGGGGATGAGAGGAGGGGTGAGGAGAGTTGGAGAAATGGGGTGGCATTACATACAAGTCAATCTATATTGTTGCCAAGATGAACTATACATTGTTCTGAGCAACGGTATACTCCTGGTGTTCCTAGAATGTGGCGGCAGGGTAGCCTAGTGGTTAGAGTGTAGAGGTGGCAGGGTAGCCTAGTGGTTAGAGTGTAGAGTTGGCAGGGTAGCCTAGTGGTTAGAGTGTAGAGTTGGCAGGGTAGCCTAGTGGTTAGAGTGTAGAGGTGGCAGGGTAGCCTAGTGGTTAGAGTGTAGAGGTGGCAGGGTAGCCTAGTGGTTAGAGTGTAGAGGTGGCAGGGTAGCCTAGTGGTTAGAGTGTAGAGGCGGCAGGGTAGCCTAGTGGTTAGAGCGTAGAGGCTGCAGGGTAGCCTAGTGGTTAGAGCGTAGAGGCTGCAGGGTAGCCTAGTGGTTAGAGCGTAGAGGCTGGCAGGGTAGCCTAGTGGTTAGAGTGTAGAGGTGGCAGGGTAGCCTAGTGGTTAGAGGTGGCAGGGTAGCCTAGAGGTTGCAGGGTAGCCTAGTGGTTAGAGCGTAGAGGCTGCAGGGTAGCCTAGTGGTTAGAGTGTAGAGACGGTAGGTAGCCTAGTGGTTAGAGTGTAGAGGAGGCAGGTAGCCTAGTGGTTAGAGTGTAGAGGAGGCAGGTAGCCTAGTGGTTAGAGTGTAGAGGAGGCAGGTAGTCTAGTGGTTAGAGTGTAGAGGCGGCAGGGTAGCCTAGTGGTTAGAGTGTAGAGGCGGCAGGGTAGCCTAGTGGTTAGAGTGTAGAGGTGGCAGGGTAGCCTAGTGGTTAGAGTGTAGAGGTGGCAGGGTAGCCTAGTGGTTAGAGTGTAGAGGTGGTAGGTAGCCTAGTGGTTAGAGTGTAGAGGTGGCAGGGTAGCCTAGTGGTTAGAGCGTAGAGGCGGCAGGGTAGCCTAGTGGTTAGAGCGTAGAGGCTGCAGGGTAGCCTAGTGGTTAGAGCGTAGAGGCTGCAGGGTAGCCTAGTGGTTAGAGCGTAGAGGCTGCAGGGTAGCCTAGTGGTTAGAGCGTAGAGGCTGCAGGGTAGCCTAGTGGTTAGAGCGTAGAGGCTGCAGGGTAGCCTAGTGGTTAGAGCGTAGAGGCTGCAGGGTAGCCTAGTGGTTAGAGCGTAGAGGCTGCAGGGTAGCCTAGTGGTTAGAGCGTAGAGGCTGCAGGGTAGCCTAGTGGTTAGAGTGTAGAGACGGTAGGTAGCCTAGTGGTTAGAGTGTAGAGGAGGCAGGTAGTCTAGTGGTTAGAGTGTAGAGGCGGCAGGGTAGCCTAGTGGTTAGAGTGTAGAGGCGGCAGGGTAGCCTAGTGGTTAGAGTGTAGAGGCGGCAGGGTAGCCTAGTGGTTAGAGTGTAGAGGCGGCAGGGTAGCCTAGTGGTTAGAGTGTAGAGGTGGTAGGTAGCCTAGTGGTTAGAGTGTAGAGGTGGCAGGGTAGCCTAGTGGTTAGAGTGTAGAGGCGGCAGGGTAGCCTAGTGGTTAGAGTGTAGAGGTGGCAGGTAGCCTAGTGGTTAGAGTGTAGAGGTGGCAGGGTAGCCTAGTGGTTAGAGTGTAGAGGTGGCAGGGTAGCCTAGTGGTTAGAGTGTAGAGGTGGCAGGTAGCCTAGTGGTTAGAGTGTAGAGGCGGCAGGGTAGCCTAGTGGTTAGAGCGTAGAGGCAGCAGGGTAGCCTAGTGGTTAGAGTGTAGAGGAGGCAGGTAGCCTAGTGGTTAGAGTGTAGGGACGGCAGGTAGCCTAGTGGTTAGAGTGTAGAGGAGGCATGGTAGCCTAGTGGTTAGAGTGTAGAGGAGGCAGGGTAGCCTAGTGGTTAGAGTATAGGGACGGCAGGGCAGCCTAGTGGTTAGAGCGTTGGACTAGTAACCGGAAGGTTGCAAGTTCAAACCCCGAGCTGACAAGGTACAAATCTCTCGTTCTGCCCCTGAACAGTCAGTTAATAAGAATTTGTACTTAACTGACTTGCCTGGTTAAATAAAGGTTAAATAAAAAATAAATGTATGTGTATTTAAAATAGGCAAGTCAGAATACCATGATAAGAAGCATTATGAGCTGCTAGGAAGCCCTTACCCCTGCACTATAAAACCCAGGAAGCCCATACCCCTGCTCTATAAAACCCAGGAAGCCCATACCCCTGCACTATAAAACCCAGGAAGCCCATACCCCTGCTCTATAAAACCCAGGAAGCCCATACCCCTGCACTATAAAACCCAGGAAGCCCATACCTCTGCACTATAAAACCCAGGAAGCCCATACCTCTGCTCTATAAAACCCAGGAAGCCCATACCCCTGCTCTATAAAACCCAGGAAGCCCTCACCTCTGCTCTATAAAACCCAGGAAGCCCTTACCCTGCTCTATAAAACCCAGGAAGCCCTTACCCCTGCTCTATAAAACCCAGGAAGCCCTTACCCCTGCACTATAAAACCCAGGAAGCCCATACCCCTGCTCTATAAAACCCAGGAAGCCCTTACCTCTGCTCTATAAAACCCAGGAAGCCCTTACCCCTGCTCTATAAAACCCAGAAAGCCCTGCTCTATAAAACCCAGGAAGCCCATACCCCTGCTCTATAAAACCCAGGAAGCCCATACCCCTGCTCTATAAAACCCAGGAAGCCCATACCCCTGCTCTATAAAACCCAGGAAGCCCATACCCCTGCTCTATAAAACCCAGGAAGCCCTTACCTCTGCAGTCTTCAGTGCTTTCAGCATGTTGGTGATGGTGTCGGGGAAGGAGCTTCCCAGCATCCTCCCCATCTTCTCATAGAAGGAACCAACACAGGCCACAGCAGCTCTGCAAAACAAACCACGATGAGCCGAACAGAGGAGTTCATTACCACTCAATTATAGACTGGTCAGACAGACACTCACATCTGGTCAGACAGACAGTACCCGGTCAGACACAGACAGACAGACAGACAGACAGACAGACAGACAGACAGACAGTACCCGGTCAGACACAGACAGACAGTACCTGGTCAGACAGACAGGCAGTACCCGGTCAGACAGACAGACAGAACCGGGTCAGACAGACAGACAGTACCCGGTCAGACACAGACAGACAGTACCCGGTCAGACAGACAGACAGACAGTCAGAACCGGGTCAGACAGACAGACAGAACCGGGTCAGACAGAACCGGGTCAGACAGACAGACAGACAGAACCGGGTCAGACAGACAGACAGACAGAACCGGGTCAGACAGACAGACAGACAGACAGAACCGGGTCAGACAGACAGACAGAACCGGGTCAGACAGACAGACAGTACCCGGTCAGACAGACAGTGGCTAGGTTCCCATCCAATTTGCGACAGATTTTTCACATGAATATAATAAAATCATTGTCCATATTTATGTGAACTCAATCAGGTAAATCTCCTGGAATCCATTATTACTAACACACTGCATGACAGCTGTTTCCTCTGGGAAAAGGCCATGATGGAAACACTGCAGCACCATTACCTCCTGCTACAGATCACAGATAATCCACTGGGCTCTCTCCTCTTAATCCCACTTTAACAACCACAGAATATCAGATCAACATCAACTACTAACTCGGATATGATGTCAACCCTCTCAGTTACCTGATGTAGGCCTAGACGTTCATAACCTCGCTTTCAGGCTACATAGAAACACATGATAGAGGTCAAATTAAATAACTGTGTAAATAAATTTTAAAATAAATACCTGTGTAAAATGTAAAATTAAATACCTGTGTAAATACATGTAAAATACCTGTGTAAATAAATAAAATTAAATACCTGTGTGTTTGATTTGAATGACTAAACTGAAATCATCTCAACAGAGCCACTGTATACAGCTACAGTATAATGACCAAGAGCCAACATGCCTAGAATTACACCACATAAACAAAAGTATGTGGACACCTGCTCATCCAACATCTAATTTCAAAAGTCATGTGCATTTACATGGAGTTGGTCCCCCCCTTTGCTGCTATAAACAACCTCCACTCTTCTGGGAAGGCTTTCCACTAGATGTTGGAACATTGCTGCGGGGACTGATGTTGTGGTCATGATGCCTGGATCGCAGTCGGCTTTCCAATTCATCCCAAAGTTGTTTAATGGGGTTGAGGTCAGGGCTCTGTGCAGACCAGTCAAGTTCTTCCACACCGATCTCGACAAATAATTTATGTTATGGATGTCACTTTGTGCACGGGGGACATTGTCATGCTCAAACAGGAAAGGGCTTTCCCCAAACTGTTGCCACAAATTTAGAAGCACAGAATCGTCTAGAATGCCATTGAATGCTGTAGCGTTTAAGATTTCCCTTCACTGGAACTAAGGGGCTCAAACCATGAACAGCCCCAGACCATTATTCCTCCTCCACCAAACTTTACAGTTGGCACTATGGATTGGGGCAGGTACTGTTCTCCTGGCATCCGCCAAACCCAGACCATTATTCCTCCTCCACCAAACTTTACAGTTGGCACTATGGATTGGGGCAGGTAGGGTTCTCCTGGCATCCGCCAAACCCAGACCATTATTCCTCCTCCACCAAACTTTACAGTTGGCACTATGGATTGGGGCAGGTACTGTTCTCCTGGCATCCGCCAAACCCAGACCATTATTCCTCCTCCACCAAACTTTACAGTTGGCACTATGGATTGGGGCAGGTAGCGTTCTCCTGGCATCCGCCAAACCCAGACTCAACCATCGGACTGCCAGATGGTGAAGCATGATTCATCACTCCAGAGAACGCGTTTCCACTGCTCCACAGTCCAATGGTGGTGATCTGTACACCACTCCAGCCAGCGCTTGGCATTGTGCATGGTGATCTTAGACTGGTGTGCAGCTGCTCGGCCATGGAAACCCATTTCATGAAGCTCCAGACTAACAGTTATTGTGCTGACGTTGCTTCCAGAGGCAGTTTGGAGCTCGGTAGTGAGTGTTGCAACTGAGGACAGATGATTTTTATACGCTACGTGCTTCAGCACTCAGAGTCCCATTCTGTGAGTTTGTGTGGCCTACCACTTCGCGGCTGAGCCGTTGATGCTCCTAGAGGTTTCCACTTCACAATAACATCACTTACAGTTGACTGGGGAAATTTGACAAACTGACACGTTGAGCAGGTGGAATCCTATGACTGTGCCATGTTGAAAGTCACTGAGCTCTTCAGTAAGGCCATTCTACTGCCAATGTTTGTCTATGGAGATTGCATGGTTGTGTGCTCGATTTTATACACCTGTCAGCAACGGAAAATAGTCACTCAATCCACTCACTTGAAGGGGGTGTCCACATACTTTTGTTTGTATATAAAGTGCATTCGGAAAGTATTCAGACCCCTTGACTTTTTCAACATTTTGTTACGTTACAGCCTTATTCTAAAATGGATTAAATACAAAAACATCCTTAGCAATCTACACACAATACCCCATAATGACATCACAATACCCCATAATGACATCACAATACCCCATAATGACATCACAATACCCCATAATGACAAAGCAAACACAGATTAAGACATTTTGGAAAATGTAAAAAAATAGAATAGAAAAACTAGAAAATAGAAAAACAGAAATCCTTTATTTACATAAGTATTCCAACACTTTGCTATGAGACTTGGAATTGAGCTCAGGTGCATCCTGTTTCCATTGATCATCAGTGAGATGTTTCTACAACTTGATTGGAGTCCACCTGTGGTACATTCAATTGATTGGACATGATTTGGAAAATCACACACCTGTCTATATAAAAGGTCCTACAGTTGACAGCATGTCAGAGCAAAAACCAACCCATGAGGTCGAAGGAATTGTCCGTAGAGCTCCGAGACAGGATTGTGTCGAGGCACATATCTGGGTGAATGCACAAAACATTACTGCAGCATTAAAGGTCCCCAAGAACACAGTGGCCTCCGTCATTCTGAAATGGAAAAAGTTTGGAACCACCAAGACTCTTCCTAGAGCTGGACGCCCGGCCGGGAGAAAGGCCTCGGGGAGGTGACCAAGAACCCGATGGTCACTCTGACAGAACTGCAGAGTTCATCAGCGGAGATGGGAGAACCTTCCAGAAGGACAACCATCTCTGCAGCACTCCACCAATCAGGCCTTTATGATAGAGTGGCCAGATGGAAGCCACTCCTCAGTAAAAGGCACATGACAGCCTGCTTGGAGTTTGCCAAAGCACACAGGCCAAGACAACGCAGGAGTGGCTTCGGGACAAGTCTCTGAATATCCTTGAGTGGCCCAGCCAGAGCCTGGACTTGAACCCGATCTAACATCTCTGGAGAGACCTGAAAACAGCTGTGCAGCAACGCTCCCCATTCAACCTGACAGAGTTTGAGAGGATCTACAGAGAAGAATGGGAGAAACTCCCCAAACAGGTTTGGCTTGTAGAAGACTCGAGGCTGTAATCGCTGCCAAAGGTGCTCCAACAAAGTACTGAGTAAAAGGGTCTGAATGGAAATGTCATATTTAAGTGTTTTATTTGTAATATATTTGCAAAAATTACTAGAAACCTGTTTTTGATTTGTCATTATGGGGTATTGTGCGGTTTAAAAAAAATCTATTTTAGAATAAGGCTGTAATGTAACAAAATTTGCAAAAAGTTATGGGGTCTGAATACTTTCCAAATGCAATGTATGTATGTATGTATGTATGTATGTATGTATGCATGTATGTATGTATGTATGTATGTATGCATATATATATAATGCTTAGACCTACATCTAATGCATAAATATATATCAATCTAAAAAGCTCACAGTTTGGTGGGGAGGTAAGTGGGCGTGTCATCCTTGCTCTTGATGATGTCATTGCACTTGTCCAGTGTCTGGAAGACGGTGAAGGTGTCTCCTATGCTGTAGAGGGTAGCCAGGTTCTTAGCTAGCAGTTTCCTGGTGGGAGGGCCAGGGGCACTGCTGATCAACCCTGTCAGCTGCTCAACCAACTTCTTCTGCTTCTCCTTCACATCCACCTGGCAAGGGGAGGGGGAGGGGTGGTGGGGGAGGGGTGGTGGAGGGAGAGGGGAGGAAGAGGGGAGAGGTGAGAGGGGAGGGGTGAGAGGGGAGGGGAGGGAGTGAGGAGAGAGGGAGGGGAGGGGAGGGGAGGGGAGGGGAGGGGGAGGAAGAGGGGAGGGGGAGAGGAGAGGGAGGGGTGGAGTGAGGAGTGGAGAGGGGAGGAGCGAGGGGCCAGGGGTGAGGGGAGGGGTGAGAGGTGAGGCCAGAGAGGGGAGGGGCGAGGCCAGAGGGGAGGGGCGAGGCCAGAGGGGAGGGCGAGGCCAGAGGGGAGGGGCCAGGGGGGGAGGGGCGAGGCCAGGGGGAGGGTGAGGCCAGAGGGGAGGGGCGAGGGGAGGGGAGAGGTGAGAGGTGAGGCCAGAGGGGAGGGGCGGGGGGAGGGGCGAGGGGAGGGGGCCAGAGGGGAGGGGCGAGGGGAGGGGGAGGGGGAGGGGAGGGGGGGGGGAGGGGCGAGGGGGGGGCGAGGGGAGGGGGAGGGGGAGGGGGGGGAGGGGGGGGGGGGGAGGGGAGCAGGGGGAGACCAACACAGAGAGAGCACGCAAACACACAATCAACAAGGTGTAGGTTGCAGATAGATAATATCGAATAACACTGACAGCACAGGTATGTGTGTGTAGTGTGTTCAGTGTAACACAGGTGTATTGGCTAGCGTGAGTAAATTCGTCTCTCTGTCAACTCACCTTGTTTGCTGCCACTAGAACCTTGTCCAGGAAGCGAAGCCATTCGAAGATAAAGACGGGTCTCTTAGCCTCAGTGATCTGGGCTAGGGCTTCCTCGTTCAGAAGTAGACTGTGAGCCAACTCCATGGCGACAGTAATCCAGCTAGCGGTAGCTAATAGCCGATAGCTCTTGGGTAAAGGGTCCTCTCCTTCAGCTCACAGAGCCCAATGATACCGCCTCTTCAACTATGGAAATGTATTGGAGGGAGAGTATATTCACAATGGTATTATATATCAGGCCAGATAGAGACCAAAGATAAACGTCAGAGCAAAGAGGATGTAACGGTAGCTAGCTAGCTACAAGCTAACGTTACAGAGTCAGAGGTGGTCGCTCCTGTCAACTATATTGGCTAGTAGTTAGTGTTTACTAGCACAAATAAATATTAACTTGGTAACGTTACAATGCTTCATAGTACCGGACCGTTATGTAACCAACTAATTTAACTGATATCTGGCTAACTACGTTTATAAAATGTTTGACTGACGTTGCAATGATAGAACAGGGTTAGGAGCACAGCTAGTAAACATTAGCATTCAGGACACTTGTCACACAGCTTACTAGACCCAAATGAATGTCTAAAAAAACTCACGATCAAACGCCTTACACGAACACATCTATTTCATACAGTTAATCACAGACGTAAATATTGAGTAGGCTTTAATCAACCAAATAAACAGAAACAAAAAAACAACCTCGTCCTACCTGTTTTGTCGCCAAGATCATTGACGAATCATTGCCGTCAACTGTGTCGGTGATGTGTATAAACCATGAATATATAACAGGAGCGCTATTTTGAAGTCACCCCGCAGCCATCTTGGTACTCTTCAATTTAAAAATATATATTTTGGATGCCATAGAAATGCATATATTAACTAAATTCGTTTTTGACACGTTTATTATATTACAGACACCTTAATGTATCATTTAAAATTAGATTATGTCAGCTAAACAGAAAGAAAAAAAATACAAAATATATATAAAACATTTTCCTTAAAATATATATTTTTGAGAATACTAATGTTACTTTCCATACTAAAACAACTTAAATACATGTACATTTTGTTCTTGAAGCATTTAATTAAAATGCTGTAGAATTCCATTCATTCCTACGGAGGACTGCTTCCTACTAGGGAGTACCAATATGGCCGACCGGAGGCTTCAAATCGACTCAGAGATATTTTAATCTTTCGAGGTACTCGGTCCTAGCATATGAATGCAGCAATAACGTCAGAAAACCATAGGTTATACACGTCATTCGTCGTCGGGACTACGGTGGCACACAGTAGATTTATATTTGAACAAGAGTTGACCCTATTATGAAGAGATGTACTGCTTGGATTATTTACCTACGATATAAACCATTTGAAACAATTTTATGTCATTAAATATTTTGGCCAAATCTCATATTCCCAAATGTAAATCATAAAAAAAATATATTTTTCTTACCTTTACCCAAAATAAATTGAAAAATATTTTATCACAATTAAATACTGTACCAACAGTATATTTTAGGCTTTGTGTAATGAGTTAGCTCCGCCCCTGGCTCACCCACAGCCAACTGTCCTTTGTACATTTCTATGTCAGATTTTTTCCCCAAAATAGTATTTAGACGCGCAACATGTAAACGGAACCAATCAAATGAAAACGGAACCAATGGAATGTGCAGAGGTTCCAGGCGGAATCTTTTCGCGAAGGGAAAATGGTTGTCACTAGTTACCACAGCCACAAAGTCAAAATTGTCTAGCTATGTCGTAAAAAAATATATAAAAACAAAAAATTGCTTTTTGGTCTTAATTAAAGGTTAGTGTTAGGCATAAAGTCAGTAACTTGGTGTGTTTAAGGTTATGTTTAAAATTAGATTTTAAGAAGATGAATTGTAGAAATCGGCGGGGTTTAGCTGATTATGACATTGTGGATGGGGTAACTAACTAACGTTAGTGACGACCGAGAAAAGGTGAAAGCCAGCTGAACAATAATAGTCCTACAATAGTTCACTTGTTTGGTTTTACAAGTCAATCATGGCTGAAGACGAAGATGATTATATGTCTGATGCCTTTCTCAGTCAAATGTGAGTTTTTTTCCCCCTTCAGTTTCCGTACGGTGAGCAAATAAATTGTAACTAACGGCTACATCAGAGTGCGAGTTTGTGATGATGGGTACCATTAGCTAGCTAGCTAGTTACTGGAACATTAGTTAACGTAGCTAATTAGCTAGTTACACAGATGAATAGGGGCAACGTTCGGTTGCCAAACGTTGCATATAGAAATGCAATTAATAAAGACGACATAATACCTTGGTCTCTTGCTTGGAATACATGTTGGAGAGGCAGATTTAGCTAACGAGCTAACTAGTCAAAGGCATGCTGATTCATTTAAGTAGTAGTAGTAGTAGTAGTAGTAGTGCCTGGATCAAAAGCCTGCACGTCGGGTTTCAGGTGACTGTCTCACCTCACATTTAGTTACACATTCCACAGAAGAATATTCAAAAAATATACTTTAGTGTCTATTGTCTGGTTATTACATGTGTGTTCCGTTTATTGCTAAGTTCTCAGTTTATGTGCAAGGTTCTCTCTGTGTCCCATCTCCCTGGCAGACCAGATGTGAAGCCCGGTATCCCGATGGTGAAGCGTGTGAAGGAGGCCCTGAGGAAAGAGGTGCTTCACAAGGAGAAGAACGTTAAGAATCGCCAGAAGACTATTAAAGAGTTGGAGCAGGAGAGTAGAGAGATGGCACAGCATAGCACCATTAGCAACCAGAACAAGGGCTTTGCTCTGCTGCAGAAGATGGGCTACAAAGCTGGACAAGGCCTGGGGAAGCAGGGTTAGTCCTCTCCAGTTCAACTCGGAATGTATCATATTACTTCTTAACTGAATCAGTTCAACTCAGAAATAAATGCCTGACTTTAATGTATTCAGCTAGGAGTTAAGCCAGACATCACAATAACTAAGCCAGTCAGGTATCTTTAGTGATGGAGTTAGTATTGTAGCAAAGTCAGGGGGTAGTCCAGAGTGGGACTTGAACCCAGCACTTTGGTACTGTCAACCCAACACCTTAGCAGTTCCGCTAAGAGATGTGAACCCTAGACGAGGTCGCTGTGTTGGAATAAAGTTGTTACAATATGACGAGCAGACCTGACATCACATGGTAGATTTTCTTCAAGTATTGATTCCTGTCTTTATTCCCTCTTGCAGGGGCGGGAAGAGTCGAACCTATTCCATTAAATATCAAAACAGGTGAGAATTCATTTTTATATCCAAAATGTAAGTAAATTCTAACCTACACATTGACAGTGTATACATTGTATGCATCAACATTACCTGTATGTACATGTAGGTAGAGTTATTAAAGTGACTATGCATAGATGATAACAACAGAAAGTAGCAGTGGTGTAAAATAGGGGGAGATAGGGAGGGGGGCAATGCAAATAGCCTGGGTAGCCGTTTGATAACATGTTCAGGAGTCTTATAGCTTGGGATATGAAGCTGTTTAGAAGCCTCTTTGACCTAGACTTGGCGCTCCGGTACCGCTTGCCGTGCGGTAGCAGAGAGTCTATGACAGTCTATGACAATTTTTAGGTCTATGATGATGGCTTGAGTCTGACAATTTTAGGGCCTTCCTCTGGCACCATCTGGTATAGAGGTCCTGGATGGCAGGGAGCTTTGCCCCAGTGATATACTGGGCCGTTCGTACTACCCTCTGCAGAGCCTTGCGGTCTGAGGCCGAGCAGTTGCCATACCAGGCAGTGATGCAACCAGTCAGGATGCTCTCGATGGTGCAGCTGTAGAACCTTTTGAGGATCTGAGGACCCATGACAAATCTTTTCAGTCTCCTGAAGGGCAATAGGTTTTGTCGTGCCCTCTTCACGACTGTCTTGGTGTGCTTGGACCATGTTAGTTTGTTGGTGATGTGGACACCAAGGAACTTGAAGCTCTCAACCTGTTCCACTACAGCCCCTTTGATGAGAATGGGGCGTGCTCGGTCCTCTTTTTCCTGTAGTCCACAATCATATCCTTTGTCTTGATCACGTTGAGGGAGAGATTGTTGTCCTGGCACCACACGGCCAGGTCTCTGACTTCCTCCCTATAGGCTGTCACGTCGTTGTCGATGATCAGGCCTACTACTGTTGTGTCATCGGCAAACTTAATGATGGTGTTGGAATCGTGCCTGGCCATGCAGTCATGAGTGAACAGGGAGTACAGGAGGGGACTGAGCACGCACCCGAGGGTCCCCTGTGTTGAGGATCAGCGCGGCGGATGTGTTGTTACCTACCATTACCACCTGGGGGCTGCCCGTCAGGAATTCCAGGGTCCAGTTGCAGAGGGAGGTGTTTACTCCTAGGGTCCTTAGCTTATTGATGAGCCTTTGAGGGCACTATGGTGTTGAACGCTGAGCTGTAGTCAATGAATAGCATTCTCACATAGATGTTCCTTTTGTCCAAGTGGGAAAGGGCAGTGTTGAGTGCAATAGAGATTCCATCATCTGTGGATCTGTTTGGGCTGTATGCATATTGGAGTGGGTCTTGGGTTTCTGGGATGATGGTGTTGATGTGAGCCATTACCAGCCTTTCAAAGCACTTCATGGCTACAGACGTGAGTACTAAGGGTCGGTAGCCATTTAGGCAGGTTACCTTAGTGTTATAGGGCACAGGGACTATGGTGATCTGCTTAAAACATGTTGGTATTACAGACTCGGACTACTAACAAATATTCATATTCATGAAATCACAAGTGCAACATTGCGAAACACAGCTTAGCCTTTTGTTAATCAACCTGTCGTCTCAGATTTTGAAATTATGCTTTACAGCGAAAGCAATCCAAGCGTTTGTGTAAGTTTATCGATAGCCTAGCATAGCATTATGTACACTTAACATCAGGAAGTTTGGTCACGAAAATCAGAAAAGCAATCAAATTAACCGTTTACCTTTGATGATCTTCGGATGTTTTCACTCACAAGACTCCCAGTTATACAGCAAATGTTCCTTTTGTTCCATAAAGATGATTTTTATACCCAAAATAACATCAAGGCGGTGGCCCGTTCCTGTAGGTTCATGCTCTACAACATCCGCAGAGTACGACCCTGCCTCACACAGGAAGCGGCGCAGGTCCTAATCCAGGCACTTGTCATCTCCCGTCTGGATTACTGCAACTCGCTGTTGGCTGGGCTCCCTGCCTGTGCCATTAAACCCCTACAACTCATCCAGAACGCCGCAGCCCGTCTGGTGTTCAACCTTCCCAAGTTCTCTCACGTCACCCCGCTCCTCCGCTCTCTCCACTGGCTTCCAGTTGAAGCTCGCATCCGCTACAAGACCATGGTGCTTGCCTACGGAGCTGTGAGGGGAACGGCACCTCAGTACCTCCAGGCTCTGATCAGGCCCTACACCCAAACAAGGGCACTGCGTTCATCCACCTCTGGCCTGCTCGCCTCCCTACCACTGAGGAAGTACAGTTCCCGCTCAGCCCAGTCAAAACTGTTCGCTGCTCTGGCCCCCCAATGGTGGAACAAACTCCCTCACGACGCCAGGACAGCGGAGTCTATCACCACCTTCCGGAGACACCTGAAACCCCACCTCTTTAAGGAATACCTAGGATAGGATAAAGTAATCCTTCTCACCCCCCTTAAAAGATTTAGATGCACTATTGTAAAGTGGCTGTTCCACTGGATGTCATAAGGTGAACGCACCAATTTGTAAGTCGCTCTGGATAAGAGCGTCTGCTAAATGA